>NW_022995753.1:509010-565441 GCF_900245975.1 Drosophila guanche | reverse complement strand
CAGCCACTGATGCTGTCCTTGCCTCGTGGCTCTCTGCTCTTGCATGGGGCAGCAGCGCCAACGTCGACGTCGGCGTCGCTACCTGTTGGAAGTGCAAACAATGCCTCTGCCGTACGGCGCAGGCGCTGGAACGAACTCTACACGCTGGCCGTGAATTATTTGGTAACATGTCGTAACTGTCGATTCATTCAAAAATAACCAGAGCCAGCCTGCCAGCCTGCCCCAATGCCGCACGTGGAGCAGTGGAGAGTCGCGAAGCTCAAGGAGTGGCAGTGGGAGCGTGGGAGATCAGCATTTGGACTGACAAGCGAAACAGGAAGGAGATTCTAGATGCACTTATAATAGCTGCAAAACAGACTTTCGCTTGAAACTCTACGCCATGGGAATTCGTGTGCTCGTGTGCACAACATTTAGACGAAGAGGCACGCATGAATGCCAGTGAGAGGAAAAGAAAGTACGAGTATCTATATATATGACACAATTGGGCTGAAGGCCTGAATAAGTAGATCATTTCCCTATACTTATACTTGATTGTCATTAAAGAAACGGAGTCGCTATTGCCATATTTGTTCCTAGTTAGAACAGCGTCCCTGCAGCCTCACAAATGGCTCTAAATCTGTGGAACAGAAAGTGCAAAACAAACATTCTGAGAAGCCTTTGTCTTACATTTTGTCTTTAATTGAAACATCAACAACAAAAGGGAGATAAACCTTTGCTCGTAAAACATGAAGCTAGAACAGAGCTGCAAAGAGCAGGCACAACCACACCAGAGACAAAGTGGAGGCCACAGCCGTTCCAGAGCCACCAACAGTAGCGGCAGTTGGAGCAACGTCAGAGGATGAGGTGCTACCATTCGGCTGCAGGTGATTCAAATTGTGGGTAGACGGCAGCTCGGTGTAGTAGTTGGACCAAATGGCAAACGTGAGCAGATCGTTGCGCGGTCGGATCAGCTCCAGATCCACACGAACCGCCTGCGCGGGATGGGCGGCAGCGGCGGGTGTCTCCATCCAGTTGTAGTGGGCCACCGACACAGGCATGAAGAGGCCATCCAGGGTGCTGGGCATAATGAGGCGACGTCCGCGAGGTGCAGCGGGAAAGGTGCCAGAGATCCGAATGCTGGTAAAGTGATGTGTGTTGCCCACACGAACGCCGTCGGGAAAGACGTAGCCGCAGCTCCGGATGTCCTCGTCGAGGCAGGCGAAGAGCGCACAGATGGCCTGCTCGCTGCGATCCACACGGATCAGCGTCGTCTCGTTGCCCCAGTAGACGCCGAGGCGATAGCGGTAGGCCTGCAGCTCAGAAGCATCGCCCGCAAATGCCTGCCGCTGCACCTGGAAGTCGCAGCAGAAGGTGGAGCCGTGGCAGATGCGCTGCGAAATGTCCACAAAGTCCGCCTCAAGCAGAGTGCTGTTGAAGATGTCGACGTTGTAGTCGCGGTAGGTGGCCACCTTGGTGTAGCGCGGCGTCTCCAGCAGCGGCTGGAAGATGGGATCCACCTGCGCGGGCAGCTGGTAGGCTGGCAGGCCCGGCCGCCGCTTCGGCACCTGGGCCTTGAGCAGCAGCCGCACGGGCATCTCGTTGATGGTGGCGGTGAGGCGTCCGGCACGGCCAGCATAGATTCCAGAGCCGGTGGTGCGGCCGGACGGATGGCTGGCATCGGCGGCCAGCAGGTTGACATCGTTGCCGAAGGCCCAGCCCTCCTGCAGCTGAACGGCACTGAGGAAGGGCAGCTCCGAGAACCAATACGTGGGATAAATGATGTCCGTGATGTTGCGCTCGTGCACGAGCCGCATGGCCGGATCGTAGAACAGCATATCGAAGCAGATAAAGTGCCCGAAGATGACACCAAAGTCCGTCTCAAAGGTGGACACATCGGGCTCCACCAGCACCGAGGTGCTGTAGTACTCCTGGCGCCAGAGATGCGTCTTGCGGTAGCGCGAGACCACACGGCCCCGCCTGTCCAGCACCACATTGGTGTTGAAGTACCGCACACCGGTGGCAGGGGGACACGGATCCAGCGTTGCCGCTCCCGCTCCATTCGCGCAGACTTCCTTCTCGACGACATTCAGCACCACGTAGACGCCGCGAGAGCGTGCCGCGCAGGACAATTCCACCAGGAAGATCTCATAGTCCGTGGCATAGCAGGGCGTCACGTTCTGTGCGGCATGCGGCACAAAGGTCGCCGTCTCGCGGCTGTTTAGGATGTGCTCTGGAAAGACAATTATGTCGAGATCCCGGGCATCCGTCGACTCGATAATGGTGCGGAAGGCATTCGACATGAAGCTGGTCTGCTCCCTGGGTGTGCCCTCGGCGACACTGTGCTCCACAATGCCAGCATAGTAGGTGGGATCATCGGGCAGGGAGAGCTTCAAAATTGCAACAATTGAAACAGACATCTTGAAGGAATCTTGAAGGATTCTTACCTGTTGGCTGCCTGTCACGCAAACAGCCAAGAGAATCCACAAATGCCGCAGTGTCATGTTGAACTTCATCTTCGGACCAGTGCCAAGACCTTTCTGACAATCCACACAAATCTTTGCTGGCCAAGAAGACTACTCTGTCGGTTGGGGTTGGGGTTGAGGTTGGGATTGTCTCTGCCAAGTGTATGGCCATCCAAAAACCCTCGATAACGTTTCGTTTAATGGCACCCCACAACAGATGATAATCGTACTCTTAAATTAGGGCAACAATTGCGTCTTTGACAGCTGATAAGTATCTCCAAATGGCCCACACAGTTATCTCTGCGAGAGCATCGTTAACGTTATACGATCCATGCACATAAATACCATACATTGCCATAAACTTGAAAAATATATTTATCCTTTGGGCTAAGCTGCACAATAAAACCATCATTAGTTGATCTTTTTTACATGTTTTTGATTCATTTTAAATAAAAACCACAAGAAGCAGAAAGCTTCCATGCCGACATTTGAATTGCTAGCGCGCGCCACGGCCAAGCGATCGATAACTTATCGTTAGTCGCAAAAAGCACAGCTTAAAGCTTTGCTTGCAGCTTTTCGCTCACTTCGCGTTTTCGCGGCGTGGTCACACTCGACAAACGTTCAGCTGTTTTGTTCTTGAAACAAAAACAAGCAAGAAAAATCAAGCAGATTTCGATACTTATTGTTGGGGGCTGCTATTAAAGGCTCCCCTTACCCCGTCTGTAAGCTATAACTTATTAGTTCAAATGTGCCCTGCCAGCAGTCGCAAGCAGCAGCAGCCATAGCCAGCAGCAGCAGCATTGTGAAGGTCGCGCGCCAGTTCCAAGAACACTTTTTTTTTTGTTTTTTTTTCCCTGTGTGTGGCGCGAGAGTGCGAGCGAAACAATTGTTGTTATAGCCAGGTAATATTGCATGCTTGTTTGTGTGTGCGTGTCGGAGAGTGCTTGTTTGCATGTTGTAATATATTTACATATCCCCCAACTGATATAATCAATCTTGAAATTCCTACACTCAGAACGGAACGGAGCAGAGCATAACGACGGGCACCTCGACCAAAAAATCTTACCCGAACGTGTAGCAACCGGACTAACTGGCATTTCCTACGGCATCCATACAGTGAAATACGTAAGTTTGTCTTCAATTTAATCATCCAAAGCCTGAGGCAAGCCGAGAGCGCGATAGCTTTATCGGGCAACGTGACAATCGTAGCCCGCCGCCCGCTGCCGCCGACGCTCACCAAATCTGCCGACTAACGCTGAGAGCGCACCGATTGAAGGCTACACCTTCGGGGACGCCTCTCCACTCCGCTCCGTCTCTCCCTATCTCTCTCAATTATCAGCTTAGTCTGAAGTGGCGACTGTTAATTTACCTCTTAATCGATCAAATCCAATTAGCACGGTGAGCTGTAAAGGTTAGTAATTTGAATTGGGAATTATTAATGTATTGTTCCCATGGTGATGAGCTTTACGACAAAGCTCCCCATTTGCAGTAATTCCAATCAGATAAATACTTAAAAGCTGTTTGATTATTAAATCAACTCAAATCGTTGGCAAGCAGATTTCGCGATGTGATCACACTCGCGATGTTTTCACGCATAAACGAACATTGATTTAGATTGTGGTAGAGTGGAATATAGTGAGTGAGAGAGGAACAGGCGCTGGCTAATCCTGTTATTCTCAACTAACTGTTAACCACAACCCCCACACACACACACACACTATATAACTCCCACTCGCCCTTGCAAGCACATTGAGGGAGAGAGAGAGAGAGAGAGAGTATCTGAAAGCAGCTTTGCTTGTGTTAACCGTTAGCTAACTGTCTCCCTTTGTCTATTGCAGAGCGACATGGCCTTCAATATGAAAGCCCTGCTGGGCATGCTCTTCGTGTTTATTGGATGCTGCAGCAATGTGGTCTTCCTGGAGCTGATCATCCAGATTGATCCGGGCGCAGGCAACCTCATTACGTTCTCGCAGTTTCTTTTTATTGCGCTGGAGGGACTGATATTCACATCGAAATTCTTCACGGTGAAGCCGAAGATCGCCCTCAAGGATTATGTGATCCTGGTGCTGCTGTTCTTCGGGGCGAACGTGGCCAACAACTACGCCTTCAACTTCAACATACCGATGCCGCTGCACATGATCTTCCGCAGTGGTTCGCTGATGGCCAACATGATCATGGGCATCATACTGCTGAAGAAGCGCTACAACCTGCGCCAGTACAGCTCCGTGGCCATGATCACGGCGGGCATTGTGCTCTGCACTTTGGTGTCCAGCGGCGATGTGAAGGACAACACACACCACACGCTGCGGGTGGACACATCGTACTCGGACTTCTTCTGGTGGTCGGTGGGCATTGCCCTGCTGACGATCGCCCTGCTCGTGACCGCCTACATGGGCATCTACCAGGAGGTTATCTACAAGCGCTACGGCAAGCATCCCAGCGAGGCGCTCTTCTTCACCCACATGCTGCCCCTGCCCGGATTCCTCTTCATGGCCGGCAACATTGTGCAGCACCTGAACATTGCCGTCGCCTCAGAGGCGGTGGCTGTCCCCGTCCTGAGCGCCCTGGGCCTCGACTGGAAATTCCCGCTGATGCTCTTCTACCTGCTCTGCAATGTTGTGACGCAGTATGTCTGCATCAGTGCCGTCTACGTGCTGACCACCGAGTGTGCCTCGCTCACCGTCACCCTGGTGGTGACTCTGCGCAAATTTGTCTCCCTTCTCTTCTCCATTCTGTACTTCCGGAATCCGTTCACGGCCAACCACTGGATCGGCACCATTCTGGTCTTCTTCGGCACCATACTATTCGCGAATGTGATTAACCAGCTGAAGGATGCGTATCAGGCGAGGTCAAAGCGTCGCTTCGACATCGCACCCAAGCCAAAGAAGGTGGACTAAGCCATAAACAAACGCACTACCCCCCGCCCGATCGTAAACTTTGGATGCTGCTGCAGAGGCCATTACTAGATATTTGTTTAGTTATAAATCTAATGCATTGATTGTACATAGAATACACAAACATATTTTACTATCTCTGAATACGCTTAGCTAATAGTTGCCTCTTGATGTATTTTGTATGTATATTTCCCCGCCCCTACACCCACGTTGTCACACAATGACAGACAGAACTAATGTTGCTCTGCTCGCCTGTGAATGTCATTTTAAACAGCCGAATATTTTTTTCAAAATACACTTTTCAAAAATATGTAAACGAGAAGTTGAGAATGCTAAGGAGAGCACTTCCAGGAGGATTCTATTAAATCACTTCATGCTTGATGCCAAAGTGCTCGCATTGCTGATGCTAGAGACGCACAAGCGAATGCTGCAAAAGAGTCGATAGTTTCCAGGCCACCAATTTTAATTTATATTCCCTTTGGTTCAAGCTTTTACAGCCCGCTAACCAATACCGTCTGTAGTTCCACAAGTTCTCGCCATTCCAAGACTTGTATCTGGGGTCTTCAAAACGATATCCACTCTGGAATAGATTCATAATCGTTACCGTTACCGTTGCTTGCTGCAGTATCTGGCTGGCACAAAACAGTTGCTAGATTTTTTATCAACTAGCAAATGAGTGAAACACAATGTTGGGCTTCTGTTTGAACAAGTGCCTGAAGTGGTTTGGACTGGCGGCACTGAATGATTTTGATCGTGGGCGTGTGGTCTGGTCTTGTCTGTCTCTGGGTGGTTGGATACAAGTGCGTGCGAGTACGTTAGGAAAACAAATGTCTGTTTTATTGCCACACATTCTTGTACACACGTATGTATTTGTATATAGGTTATATGTATGTATATTTATGTATATTCAATGAGTTAATACTTATGAAAACTTGGGGGAAAACGGCGTTGGATGTTATCTCAGGCTCTTCGTTTTCATCTTCGCACACACTAAAATATCGTACATAACATTTGCTGGATTTTCTCTAGTTTTTCATTTTGTTGTTGTTTTTTTTTTTTAATTTAAATGCACAGTTAAGTACAGGAATTGTAGAACAGAAAGAGCTAGAGAACAAAAAAAAAATAATGAAGTATTTAAAATGTAAAACGAAACTCTTGATGGGATTTTGGATAGTTTTGGACAGGCTCCATGCTGTAATGGAGTGGAGTGGAGTGGACAGGATAGGAGTGGAGTGGAGTGGATTGGATTGGAGAGGCAGCTTGGGTGCACGCCGCTTGGCTGGTGGCGCATCTGGATTTACTGCTCATCCTTGTCCTTGGCACCGTGCTTGAGAATGCGCGTGAACTCGAGATAGTCGAACAACCCATTCTTGATCGGCGCCTCCCGATACATCTCATCCACCTGTGAAAGAATTGAGAGTTTAAACGGATTGCATATGGAATGGAGGAGGCTGCACGTACATCTTCGTCTGTGAAACGATCGCCCATTGTGGTGAGCAGCTCACGCAGACGATCCTCGGGCAGAACACCCATATTCTCCTCGTCGAAGCAGCCAAAGGCATTCTTGATCACATCCTCGGGATCGGTGCCCTGCAGCCGTTCACCGAACAGCGTGAGGAACATGGTGAAGTTGATTGGACCGGGTGCCTCGTTCATCATGCCATCCAAGTAGTCATCGGTGGGGTTCTTGCCCAGCGAGGCGAGCATATCGTGCAGATCCTCCTTCTCGACGAAACCATCGCGATTCTGGTCGATCATGTTGAAGGCCTCCTTGAATTCGGCGATCTGGGCCTGATCGAACATCGCGAAGACATTGGAGGTGGCGCGCTGGGCGCGCTTCTTGGTGGTGGCACGGCGACCGGCGGTTTTGCGTGATGACATCGTTGTTGCTGGAGTGGATCTCTCTCTGTGTGATGCGGAGATGTGTGGTGTGGCGCAGACCTAACCGAGTCAGAGGAGAATCCATTAATGTGGAGTCCAAATAATGTGTGTGTGCGTGTTTTATGGCTATATATAGACATATTGCAGGCCGACAAATTCCAATGAAGCTGATTTTTCGTCGTCGTGCTCCCCCAAACTGTGTCAACACTCACTCAAACACACACACACTCGTATGCATTCGCTTCACTGCTATCTCTGAGTCACTCGCGCAAATGGCAAAAACTGGCAACGTCAACGTAAAAGAGCGAGATAGCACCACCGCAGTCTCTTTGGCTTTGTGTGTGCGTGTGTGATGTGAGCGTTTATCAATGCTATTGAACTGCGGTTTACAGCGAGAGAGAGAGAAAAAGAGCTTCGGGAGGCGAAGCTTTTGATACTCTTTCGAAGCGATCGCTCAATATGTCGATTGAATGATTTAATTTATTTGCTCGACTCTAAATGCGGGTTGAGTTTTAAATGGAAAATCATTTGTCAACAGAAAGTGGTGTTGCTGTTGGATGTGCGCTACTAACAGAATCTTTTATGCGAGTGTATTTCCAAGCAGCAGCAACAAATTTGCCTCAATGAAAACATTCTCACACACACACACATACACCCTGCTCGCACTTACACAGCCTGCATTCATAGTTCAATTAAATGCCTAAAAAAAGGCATAAAAACAGACAGAGAGCAGCTGAGGCCCGTCACCAATATCTGGGTCTGCCGCCTGCTGCCCCTTGGGGCCGACTTGTTGGCGTTTTTTGGGGCCACTTGAGCATTTGCTTAAAATGGTAGACAGCACCATCTGATCAGCAAATGCTGATTTATCCATTTTCCATGTAAATCCACACAAATACACACATGCATATGCGAGGAGGAAGGCATGAAAAATTATTGTTTTGTTTTCAGACACGGCCCTCTGTTGACTCTGACTCATACACACGCCCTTTTCGGTTGGAATGCAGCGCCCTTTGTGTGGCTGTCGTTTCGTGGTTGATTGTCTTTATTTCTGGTCAATACTCACAGCTGCTATCCTGTTTGGTTAATACTTTTAAATTTTTTGTACAACTCGGCTTTAAGCTGCACTTTTTCGCTGTGTTTTTTGTTCGCGCGGACTTGGAAAGATGACAAATGTATTGGGGATGCCACATATACGATATATGAAGTCTATGATACCATCGATGCACTAACTCGATACTTTGCTGCGATAAGCGCGTTTTTAACGATGTTTTTGCAGAAATACTAAAACTCCCACAGAAATACCACTAAAATGCCATTTTAAATGCCCGACTTTGGCGGGTAGAGTTTGTAACTGGAAATAAAGAGTTTTCTCTTTCCTTTTTAATTCCAAAATATAAACACCTATTTAAGCAATTAACAAGCAATATTCCAATATTATGACCATCTGCAATGGCATTCGAATCCTGTTTTCAAAGAAAACATCGATGTTCACATCATCGTTTCACCACCTCTACGCTGCACCATTTTCCCACCACAAGCACACTGCAAAACATAATTACATCCCCACTATTTTACTGTTGGCAACATAATTTGTATGGGCCAGCAGCATGCTGCGAAAAGTGAACAGCACTGTTCCCCAACATTTGGTGGGAAATAAGCAACATTTAGTAACCCTAATGTGAAGATATCCTAGACTTAAGGTAATGTTGGAAATCTCAGGCTCCATCTAATCAATGCAATAACAAGCCAAGGATAAAGTCATTATTAATTTTTGAGAGTAGCTTGGGTACACAAATCCCCATACTAAACTAGACCTATCGGTGGACAAGCAACAAATTGTCAAGACGTAGCAATCCTTTCCCACTAACGTTACGTTTTATGCCATTTTTGTTGGTTAAACTTTTTTAACTTTGTCTTAATTTGTAAGCACTCCAACAAAAGGATGTCGTGAAAACTAGCCAATCTTGTGGAGAATTGATTAATTAATCAGATAAAATTGTAGTTAAAGCGCTGAAACTCCTCACTAGCTAGTAATATCAAATAAAACATCAACATCGAGGAATATGATTTAAGACTACGGTATCTTTACGGTATATTTTGAAAAATAAGAAGGTATACTTTGGTATATTTTTGAGGGTCTGACGGTGTATTTGATCGATATTTCCGCGGTCACACTGGTGTTTGGAAATGTTCGATATTTGTGTTAAAAAATAAAACCCAACTAAGAAAAACCATGTATGAAAGCGTTAATTGAACAGTGCTAAAGCCAGTGACTGCATGCATATCGACGCGTAAACGATCCCCAAAAGTGCATAGGCGCCTGCGAAGGCCAACACACACACACTTTGTGCTCCTATGCAGCTCCACAAGAAGGAAACCAAAGATTTCCGTGCTATGAAGATGTGTCTATACTACAGAGTAACTGTGTGAAGTGGTGTGCGTGAGTGCGTGAGAGTTCTTGAGTGTAGGTGTGTAGTCAGTGGGTGTGTTGGTGCGTGTGTGTGTGAGAGCGACCCAGCCAGGCTACTATGGCAGTGCGGGCATCTGCGTGTGTGTGTGTGTAGCACACTGAAAGAATCAATAAAGGATGTGCTGTAGATTTCATTGCTGGCAGAGCGAAAAAGGACAAAACAACGGCCGAATAGTGGTAGTAGGGACAACAACGAAAAGTGTTCGATAATTGGCAAGAACAGCACCCTCCCATCCCCCCTTTGTCCGGGAGTAGAATATACCAAAAAGAAATAAAAGAAACGAAACATTTTTTTCTCCACCAATCAACACTTGTAACGGTAATACAAAAAAACGAACAACAAAAAAAACAATCGTGAATGGCCGTAGGGGCTGTGGCGTGGTAGAAAAATCAAATAAAATATATCCCTAAACATTTCGAGTACCGTCCGATCGACCGGGTGTATACTAAACAAAAATAACAGTACTCACATTGCAAGTAACGGTATCTATCGGTGACGGGGGAAAATCAATTGGATATTGAAAGCTGAAAATTGTAAATTGAAATAAGAGGCCGCCTTCTGCCTCATTCCATCATCATCATGAAGTTCTGCCTGGTGATAACGATGCTGGTGTCCATTGCATGTAAGTTTAAAGCGAAATCCCCACCCCCTACATTCCACTCGCCACCCACTACCCTGCTGTCGCGTTTCTCTATAATCAAACACCTGCCACCCCCTCCCTCCCCTTTAGACTCCGTGGAGGTGCATTTTGAGGCACCGGACAGTGGATTCTTCCTGAAGCATGCCCGCCAACCACCTGTGACGCCGGAAATAGCCAACATACAGCAGACATCGTCATCGCCGCCATTGAAGGCGCGCTCCTCCTACGATTCGGTGCTCTCGCTGGATCGCTTCACGGTGGTGGAGACCACACAGCCGGTGTCCATACGCGCCAGCTATGGTCCATTCTCCACCAAGCAGACAGTGCCGGCTCGCTACATTGTGCCGGACACAATGGACAACAACAACAATCAGAATGGCAACAACAACCAGGGAGGAGGAGACTACATGAACGTAAGTAAAGGCCAGTGGGAAAGGGGATGCCCAGATGCAGTGCATCATCTAACTACTCCAACGATTGCAGAACTCCACCGCCACGCTGCTGGAGCTGCAGCAGCCGAATATGCATCTGGATATCTCGGCACATTTGGTTAGGGCGAGCGTGTCGCAGGATTCGCCCGTGCTGCGTGTCCTCTTCCATGCTGGCGCCGATCCCGGCGGTCATCTGCAGCGTCAGAAGGTGTGCGTTCTGCTGCATGTGGCCATGGGCGCGGAGCAGCCGCTGAAGGGTCGCTGCATGCCCGATGGCGAGGATGGGGTGTGTGTGGCCGAGGTGGTGGTGCCCCTCAGCTGGTGGCCAGCGATTCCGGCGCCACAGCGCAAGGACAACGCCCCAGCACTGCCGCCCAAGGTGCCGCAACGCTATGCGCAGGTCTCGTACAGCGTCTTTGAGCCACCGCTGCGCAACCCGGAGCAGTGCGAACCAAAGGTCCAGATCCAGCCACTGACCACATTCGCACAGGTGCCCCTGATGCCCGCCAAGACGCCGTTCAAGGAGCTGCGCGCCGACGATTCGGTCACTTTCCTGCTGCCCCAGCATCCGCTCTATCCCATGTCCAAGCTCCATGTCCCCGTCTTTCTGCACCAGTATGTGGATCAGCGGGTGGCCGCCTTCACCGTGCGTGCGCGTGTCAAGGCTGGACTGCGGATCATGGGCGCCACCGCCTCCACCGATCAGTGGAGCGTATCGATTGAGAAGGAAAATCCCAAACACACCACCGCACGGGTCACAGCGTTCCGCAAGGAGCAGGAATCCAGCATGGAATCGGCCATGGCTGGAAATCTGACCAACGAATCGTTCGAGGTCTTCTCCTGGCTTCTGGAGGTGGCCGAGGACACCAACGACATTGTGGATGGCGGCAAGATCGTGTGGTCTGTCACCCATGTCTATGACACGCCCAAGGACAAGGACTCCAGCGAACTGATTGCCACAGATGACACAAAGAAGCGGCTGATTGCCAAGCTGGAGATCAACAAGGATGACATTCAGGCGGTGCTGCCAATGGCCAAGATCTGGGAGGTGATGAACACGGCCGTTCTGACCGGCCGCCAAGTGGCACAGGCCATGAAGGTTTTCATTGTCTCCCAAGCGGGCAAGGTGGCCGATGTGACGCTCCAGAGTTCCTGTCATGCGGAGGACGAAAGTGTGATTAAGGTGCGATCTCCGGTACAACTCTCTTGATTGATTCATAAATGCAATTTCTGCTCCTCTTTAGGTTTCCTCCTCCTGCAGTTCGGTCTATGTGGATGGCTCGGAGCAGCGCGGCTCCTCCAATGCCTCGGTTATTGTCAAATATGGCACCTATGTGGGCATTGCAAAGTTCATTGTTTGGATGCCCGAATTCCCGCTGGAGGTCTATATAGCCGACTATCGCTTATCGCAGATCAAGGGCTGGAAAGTGACGGATGATAATCATTATCTGTGAGTTTTACTGCTAATTATGCTGCTGCTTGGGCTAATCCTTCTCCTTTCTCTCTCCTAAAGACACAACAAACAATCGCGTCGCCGCAAGAAGCGCTCGTATGTGTGGGGCCAAAGCCAGGGGCAGCATGGCAGCAATTATTACAACAATCTGGGAGCGGACAAGACCATCTGTCGTGCACGCTATCAGCAGAGTCCCGTGGAGGTCTATGCCAAGTTCTTGGCCGTCGATCAGGTGAGTGCTTCGTACCATATCCTTTGCTTCTGTTTTATAACTGCCTCTCCTTCGCTGCACACAGAACTCGGGACGCACCAGCTACTTCATCTCCAGGCGAACAGGTCTACGGGTCACGGACCTTGTGCAGCCGCTGCTGCGCGTGGCTGATCCCAAGATTGCCTCGCTCAAGGGTCGCATACTGCAGGGCAAGTCCATGGGTCGCACCGATGTGCAGGTTCTATCGCCCATCACTGGCCGCGTAATTGGCACCAAGGAGATTCGTGTGGGCAGCGACAAGGTGAATCTCTCAAAGCTGATTGTGCGCGTGATTTCGGGACTGCAACTAACGATCACGCCGGACAATACCATTGAGAATGGCTACCTGGCAGAGACCTCTGTGACCCACAAACTGACGGCACAGTATCAGGAGGGGCTGCTCGACATCGATCTGGAGTTCAATGATGGCTCCAAGACGCCTCTGAGGTAAGTGGGAGGGGAATTTAAACTCCAATTGAGGATCCAACTTATCTCTTGTGTCTTGTCTCTACAGGGACATTGCTGTGGAGGACTACTTCCTGCTGGTGGAGAGTCTTGATACTGAGGTGGTGGCCTTTGCTCCCATGCTGGCCTCCCATCATCCGCGTGTGATTGCTGTGGGCGAGGGCAATGGCAATCTGCTGCGCGTCACACTGCTGCTCTCCGAGGAGTGCCGCACGCGCAGGAGCACGCTGGGCACCGGCAAACAGAACAAATCGAATGTGGCACCGCTGGCCAGTGCTTTGGCCTCCATCGAAGTGGACTTTAACAATGTGGACATTGTCAGCAAACAGGAGGCCATACAAAACGATGGCACTGTAGGCCGTGGCGAGCGCAAGAGTTTCCGCCAAACCGCTGGCGATCTGGCGGACATTATTGGTACGACTCCCCCTACCAGAGAATCCCTGTGAAAATGTTCTTAAATTTTAATTGTTCTTTTTCTTCTGCAGTTGGAATACCTTTACGTGACTCTAGCCAGCAGTATGAGCCCACGGTACAGGCACGACAACATCGCGGCAGCAGCAGCATTCAGGCATCGCATAAGAATCATTTTAATGGCAAAGGTGGCATCGGCGGCACTGGCCCCATGTCCTCCATGGAGCTGGGCATGTATGTCCTGCTGACCGCCTTCTGCTTTGCCATCATTGTGTTTGTAATCTCGTGCGTGGTGTATGCCTCCAAATTTCGACCCGCATTAATTGAGTCCGGTCTGGATCCACTGTCGGTGGGCAAGGGCAATGGGGGAGCTGGTGGCATGTCTGGCGGTGGTTTTCGGGATGTACGCCTCAAGGAGTCCACCACAAATGCCCATGACTGGGTCTGGCTGGGACGCTCCACCATCGATAGGCAGTCGGTGGTGGCCGAAACCAACACACATTTGAATGCACGAGGTAAGAAGCAAATTTGTGAGCCCACATGGGGAGTGCATAGCTAATGGTGGCTCTGTTTCTCTTCTTTGTAGATTCCCGCATGCGCATTACCAGCAATCCGATCATCAACTACGATAATGGACGTCGCGTCAGCTCCTTTGATCAGCAGCCCAAGCTGCAAACGCACATTGTGCCAGCTTCGAATTTGAATAAACAGCATGCAGATCAGTGAGTTTTTCAAATCTCTGTCACAGATAATTAATTATATTTCCCCTTTTCTCTTGTAGCTATCTGGCCAATGAGCGTAAGGAATTGCCTGGAGTAGCCCTGGACTATAAGCCGCCAGTGCCGCCGCATAGGAATGTGGGTGCGAGAGCGTGTCTGCCGATTGTACAGCCAGCAGCAGCAGCAGTTGCTGCAGCTTCAACTCCAGTTCCAGTAAAGGTAACACGAAATATATTTCAATAAATTACAGCTTTTACATTCAATTTGTGTTAACCCAAGGAGGTGGCCAATAAGCGTCATAGTCAGCTCTATAAACGGGAGCACTTGCAGAGCAACAACATTCTCATCAACAATAATAACAACAATAACAACAGCAGCAGCAGCAGCAATAGCGATAATAACAACACAAATCAGCAACAGCAGCAACAACAGCCGAAACAACAGCCACTGGAACGTCCGCAACATCAGCGCAGTCATAGCCATAGCCATGGCCACAATTTTAGCCAGGAGCCAGCTGGTGCCATCATCAAGGCGGCACACAATAAAATCAAGCAACAGCAGCAGCAGCAACTGCAGCAGCACCAGCAAGAGCTGCACAACGCAGAGAAGCTGGTGGAGTACACAAATCCACATCAGAAGAATGCATTTCAATTCGATTCGCTGACACCAAAGAGAGTAACCAAAGCAGCAGCAGCCATGTCCACAGCCATACAAAAAGCCAAGGGTAAAAATATGACAGCGAGAAGCGAGAAGACTGCCAAACCCCTTTGCTAATGCTAAGTACATTTTTTATTTCCACAGAGAACCATAGCATGGTGAGCAGCACTGGGGATGCGGCCAATTCGAATGGCAGCGATGAGATAATGCGGCTGCCATCGACTGCCAGTGGCAGTGCCAACAGTCATGTGCCCGTGCCGGTGCCCACAACAAAATCATCGCGCGTTAAGCGTGCCACCGTTGTGGGTAATCCGATGTTCTCCGCCACCGTCGATGATACCGAGACACCCGGTGAGCGTCTAGGTTTGGATGATCTCGATATGGATTACGAACAGATCATGCATTACTTTGATAATTTAAAGGTGAGTAAACAGCCGCCAAAGAAGATATTTTCCAATCCATATTTCCTTTTTTTTGGCAGGAATCAAATGCCTGAGTGCAAGAGATCATTGCTAAAATTCGCGAAATATTGTCAACGTTCCATCAGCAATATCAGAATGTGGCCACGCCCATGACAACGCCTACGCGCAAACAGATGCAAATGCTCGATGAGCTGGTAGCCGCAACAACAACAACAACAGCAACCAGCTCAATCTCATCATCATCATCGTCACTGAAGTTCGAGGTTGGTAATGTTGATGCTGAAGCTGAAGCTGAAGCTGTGGCAAATACAGCCTTCGATGCCTACGATGGAGCACTGAATATCGAGAGCAGGCAGTTCTAGGGACAAAGCAAACCCAACACACAGAAACACACAAAAAAAACGGCATCTGAACGCAATTCTAGCAATAACTTTTTCTTAATGGAGCAACAACACAATCCCGCGCCACACCCAGGGCTAAATGGCGCTTAAGCAAATGCTGAAATTTGAATCAAGGAGCAGCATGGAAAGCAACGGAATAGGAGGAGGAGTACGAGGAGGAGGAGTAGGAGCAGTGCAAGCAACACAACAAAAACAACAAACCCATATTTATTGCTAGGCTAAGTTCATATTTAATGCATATATAGCTATATACTATATGTATATTTAATGTGGGAGATACGAATCCCAAATGTATCTCGAGGAGCGCGTGCTTGACACAATCGGAATACACATAGAGACACACACACACACACACAAAATGGTACATGCACATAACTCATGGATGCAGCATAACCCTCAACCTCCCAACCTCGCTCCCCACGTATATATATACACACGATGTAGTTAAGGATCAGCCATCAAAAGCATAGCTTAATCCAAAAACAAAAACATAAATGCCATTTTTTCACTCTGCTTCAGCATCTAGATAATTGCCATATCCATTCGCTGCTTTAGTTTTCACACACAAACACACCACACTCACAAATCACACGATCTCTCGGTACACCGATCATTGTATACATACCGATTGCATATCCTACAAATTGTAATACTTCTCTCGTCGAATCAACATGAAAGAAAGTCTCTCTCTTTAGTGCGTATGCCATAAGATAGAAAAGGAAAGAGAGCTAGTTTAATGACAGAGAGAGAGAGAGAGATAGAGAGAACAAATAAGAGAAGTTTCCACAAAATGTGCCGGGCACCGCTCCCAAAAGTCGCTAGAACTTAAAAACTGAATAATATATAAATATATATGTACACGATAAATATATGAATATATATTTATGATTATATTAAAATGCGCGCTAACTAACAAAAACACACACACCACACACACACACACACAACAACAACTAAAAGCAAACTTAAAGAAAAAGCTACAATACAAAAAACTGGACAAGCATTAGCCGTGTTTCCGGTTTCCGGTGTTAGGAAAACATAAAACCCATTGCTTTATCACGTTAAAAAGAATACCAATCATAAATCTTAAAATCAAAATTGCAAAACAAAAATGAACACACACAAACAACAAACAAATGGATATATAGACGCTTATGAGCTTTATTTGATCGATTCAATGCATTGAGAAGAAAGTAAACGAAATGAAGGGAACGTAATGTAACAAATAAAAAAACATATGGATGAGGGAAATATGTAACCAAATATTATATGATATTACTGAGCGATCCAAGCTTTATCTAACAAATTTACCAATATTTAGAGCATACGAGAAAATATTTATTATTATCATTATAATTATTATTCTATTATTATTGCCATTATTATGATTACGATTACGATTACGATTATTGTATTTATTATCAAGTGCAAAATTCAAACAAAACAACTGAAGGAACCCCCTTCCTAAGCCATATTTTGAATAGCAAAATTACACACACACAAAGTACATGTGCATATATATAGATATAGATATATATTCATTCACGAGCTCTCTTTAATACCTACGCATACGTGTATATCTTTGTATCTATGTGTAAAGCTGCATCCTATCTATTCGTTTATTCACGACCGACCTCTACACCACTAACTTCTAGATGTATACGGATATACATGCATATATCATAGCACACGCAAGAGCTACTTCATTCCATTAGCAAATCATAAATCATAGACATAATATATTCTAGTATTCGTATCTCTAGTTTTTTTTTTCTATTTTGTCTGTCTGTCAATTGTCTTCTGCTTTATAAGTCTGTTCAATTTCGTTTGTAAGATCTGTTTTAATGTGTACTACAACTACTTCTATTTCTATATAGAGTATACATATATACATAAATATTTATGAAATGCATGTTCACAGTGTCACGTCTTTAGTTTATAGTTTAGAGGCCATCTAAGTATTACGTTCTTGTGTTCTACACACACACTCACACACACACCACACATCATTGTTTCATAATCATATGTTGTAAATTGTTCCGTCCAAAAAACAAAAACAAAAAACAAAGCTGAAATGAAATGAAAATGATAAATGGGTAAAAGAAAACCCAAACCAAAAGCAAAAGCAAACAATTGTAAAACAAGCGAAAGCAAAAGTGTAACAAAATGAAATTTAAGCAATTTATCTGATTTGTTGTAATGCAAAAGCACACGCGAACACACACACACACACACACACACACAAATTATTTATAACCAATTTGGACAATTATTGCACTTAATGTACAGATAATACTGGGCAATGTGCAGTGCGTTTTGACAGCAAGTTGAAATTGAACGATCTTGAATTTATTCTGTAAAATCAGCAGAAGATCCATAAAAAAAGTTTGCCATAAAAGAACAGTTGCAGCATTTTCCTATAATCGATAACCATCCAAAGTGGTTCGATAATGCCATATATCCTAGTGATTCTCCGCTTTTAGCATCAAAGCGCACTGCATCAGCCAAAATATGTATTCTCAGTTGCTCTTTGTCAATCGAAATGACTGAAAATGAACTCCCCCGACACACATAAAAACCGAATTGATTTTGAATTGTAATATCATTAGCATATAGAAATTAGTTTCAATTGTTTTTTGTCCCAAAATGTAATTGTATGACTGGAATCGCTCCAGTTCCTGCACATGGTCCTAGTCCTAGTCCTAGTCCTGCTCCTAATACACCCAGACTACCCAGACACTCTCCCAGTTGAGCTGCACTACTGCCATCATTGGGTGAACGTGAGAGATTTAGGCATATTGAAGCTTCCAGCATTTACCAGTGCCATATATACAGATATATATATATAGTATATACACAGAATACAGTTACAGATTACACACACACACACACACACACACATGTACAGTGAAGTCAATCAATGGGAATGCAATCGAAGAGTTGTGGCATGCCCCGAGCTTAGCACAAGCCTCCAGTTACGAGTAGAACTGCTTGTTAGAAGAACCTCCCTCCAAAATGTTAGTCTTAGTACACAAACACAAACAAACACACATCTCTAGTAAAATTTCACAAAATTAAAGCCATAGAAATAGAGAGAGTAGAGAGATAGAGAGAGAGAGAGAGAGAGAGTAGGGATAGGATAGGATAGGAGATAGGAGAGGCTAGGAAACACAACACAACTCGACACGACACGACACGACAACAAATTTATATCTAGACAAATGCTTGGCTTCGATTCGCTATTTTGCGAATCTGTTTATATCTATGTATAACCATAACCGTATCTATGTATATCGTATCTATATGTTTGATGATTCCAATGCAAAGACTTTTAATATATGTATCTACCGTTTTTATTTGATTTTTTTTGTATCTATATACAGCATATGGTACCAATACGATGACAGTACATTTATATAGTAGAAAAGATAACTATCTATAGTATATTATGATTATTATTATATTGTTTAGTAAGACACACCAGATGTTAGACGATGAATGGATGGATGGATGGATGGATGCTGTTCTCTAGTCATTTTTTAAGGCGTTTAATTCGTTTTTGGTCACACCACCAGACACACCACACACCACACACACTCACACAACACACACACCCACACTGATAGTTTTATAAATATATATATATATATATATAGTCACAAATCAGCTTTTAACCACACCCTTCCCCACACCCCCAACTTCCCGCAAAGCCTAGACTGTATTGTATTTTGTATTTATTATCCAAATGCACACTGAAAACATGAAGAAACATTAGAAATATATGTACTACAGTTACAATTACAACTCTGCAAAACGAATCGAAACTTCTGTTGTTCGCTGTTTTTTTTCTTTCGTTTGCTTAATCGTGGACAACATCATTACATTATATAGTTAATAATACATTATATGGCATCCAGGCGCCGGCTAAGTGTAATGCAAAATAAATTTATAAAACAAACAAAAAGCAAAAAACAAACAAAAGAAATACAAAATTTAAAACTAATTAAATAAATATTGAACAAAAACCAACAACATATATACATACATATACTATATACATATAGAGAAAGAAAAGGAAAAAAAAGATGAAGGAGAAAAAAATCAGAAAAATTGTTTACGCTGCTTTTTGCAAAAAGAATGGGAAAAATTATAATTAAACAAACAAGAAATCTAGGCTATATGCATATATGATATAGGATCTACTATATACAGACATGCGACATATGTGTATGTAAAGTATATATGTATGTGTGTGTGTACGAGAGATAAATTCGCTTCGAATTATACCATTGCCAACACGGATTAAAACATGCGATTAAAGCAATTTGGAAATGGATAAACAAGTTAAACAAATCAAGTAATATATACAATATATGGATGTATGTACTATATGATATTTTGCCATGTAAGTTCCATGAATGTCCCACCTGCCTGGCCAACCACAAGATCCCCAGAGACATTACCGTCGTCCCCGCTTCAATGTAATGCCAATCCCCCACCACACGACACCACACCACGCCCAATGCCCTGCCCAAAGCTGATTTGCACCGCCCTAAAAAGGCCCACTCCTTCCAAAGAGTGTGGTTGCACACACGTATATCTAGTATAGTGTATCGATATACACATTTATCGTATATCGATATCGATCCGCCGCATAATTGTTAACATTTCTATCGGTTATTAACGTAGTTGTTGTGTATGTGTATGTATGTAAGTATGTAAATGTGTGCTTACCCCAGAAAACGATAAATGATAAACGATAAATGATGAACGATAAATGGTACAGATTAACTCGATTACTCGATTACTTATTGTTGTTATTGGCAGCAGGCGCATGTCTTTTAAGAGCTAGTGATATATGATTTCCGTTTCCATTCATTTTTACTCCTTTGAAGCAAGCAAAACAAAAGGAAAACTTTCAGATCAAACTCTCCATTCAAAAAATAATTAACATAGAAAATGAATTTCCTGCCCTCACACACACACAGCCACACACACACACACACACACACACACACATACAAAGAGTGATCTTCGCAAAATGCTTATATTACCAATATATAGTATATACACACACCATATACCATATATAAACAGCATATAAAGATTATATATACATACATATAAATCTATATATAAACGATAACAATTGTAAAAGGTTTTGCAAATGGAAAAGGGAAAGGGTAAGCATCCATTCCCTTTCCCATTCCCTCCACCCAAGTACGAGCTGAAATCGGAACAAATGAAAAATCTTTGCTTGCTTTTCCGTTCCATCATTATAACTCATTGGCTAATGCCGATCCTTCCGATCGATTTGTACCTTATTTTACCCTCTCTTCCCCAACAATGGAAAGCTGCAACAGAAACGGATATCGGAAACAAGAGTAAAAAAGGAAAAACCGAAAAGAAATGCAACGGAACCGAAATCAAATGAAATGAAAATTGAAGCAATGAATATGAAAATGAAAACGAAAACTTACGGTTGCCATGTAAAACACTTTAGTAGATGATTATTATTATGAGTACTACTATAATATTATTAAGCGATGGATGGAAATTATTTTGTTCGAACAAAACGAAACGAAGGAAGAGGCAAAAGCAAATGCAAACGAAACAAATGCGAAAAAATATTATAAATATTCAAAATGACAAAACAAAAACAAAACAAAAAAACAAACTGACAAAAATTAATTTAAATAAAATAATTTATTAATAAACCACATATTATGAAATGACATAAAACTAAAGCGAATAACTTTTCGAAAGTGTTTTTCTATGGGAGTCCATATAGAATATGGTGTACATGCGACAGCGCACCTCGGTCGCTGATTAATATTGGTTTTTATCATTATTAAAAAACTGTGCGCCAATGTGGCAATATTTTGAGCAAAATTGCAACAGTTGTTTGTTGCAAAATACCCAAAAAAAAAAGTATGCATAAGCCATACATCTGAGGAATAAGGAATAGGCCTATGCATATCGATTGGCTCTTCAATTTCCCACAAATACTTTGAATAATTCCACTCAAAATCGTTGGACAGACAGCCAAAGGGACTGTTTGGGCTCCTTTTGCTGCCATGTGATCGAGCAGAACATATTTATTTGCTCACCGCTTCAATTGTTATATAAGTTGGCACCATTTTAGGTGGGCTGTGGGGTGGTGGGGGCCGTAGTGACAGCCGTGTTCTTGAATTTTACGCAACAGTTGGCGCCGCGCTGTGTGTGATCTTGACGATGGCGTCAACCTGCAAGTCGTTGGGCCAGATCCGATCCATTTTGTTTCGATCCGTAGTGAAGCGTACCCAAACCCAAAACCCAAAGCCAAATGCGAAACTCAACGCATCGCAACGTACGCCCACACCTCCCGCCAATAGAGAGAGAGAGAGACACATGGAGAGGATCAATAACAGACAATAATGTGTTCTGTCGTTCTGTCGTTCATCTAATTGTAAGACCAACTTCCAATTTGAGAGACGAGACATCCGATGTGATCGCATAACCCCAACACTGACACAAGTGTGTGTGTGTGTGTGGGACTTTCATTTCGCTGACTGATCAAAGCCCAAACCTAGAAGCCAAAGATGCGATGCGAGTCAAGATCCGGCGTCGTTCCCATCGAAGCATATAAAAGCGCTTGGGAAACGCTTCAAAATTTCAGTTGCCTCCAAATTATTGCCTGTCGCCGATCGCCCTGTGTCGCTATCGTAATCGTAATCGCAATCGCAATCGCAATCGTAATCGCAGTCGATCTTCAATATGTCTTTTGGGAACATTGGAAACACATCGGACTTGGAGTGCGATAAGAATGAGTACCCGAGGCAGCGTCCTACGGGCATTGTGACCAAGGTGGCTGCCCACAAGCTCTCCTCGGAGCCCAAATGGGCCGACAAGCGGGATGATGATTCCGACTCGGAGGTCTCATCGCCAGATAATTTTCTAACCAAAGGTGGATTACCCCATAACCCCCCAATTGGATATATTTCTTCTTTTTGTTTGCGTTTTGTTTGTTGTGCTTTGGTGTCCTGCATGTTTCATCTGTTCTTGAAGTGACGAACAACATTCTAATGCAATCCATGATGCGCATGTAACCCGACTAACAACGAAACGAACTCATCGATCGTACTTACAGGCGCCTTTCTACTGACACCCTCCTATGAACTATCCATGGAACGGGCGGCGCTCATCTGTGAGAAGATGAGCTTCAAGGGATGCTTCAGCCTGACGAAAACCGCTACAGGAATTTTGTTTAAATTCTCACATCCAGATGACTACCAGGCGGTGTTCAAGAAGGGCTTCCACAAGGTCACCGGAGCGCGTTTCTATCGCAAGGTGAGCCACCCCAATGCACCCAACCATGGCACCCATTTGAATTCTGTTCATATTCATTATCCCTACCCCCCAGCAAAAAGATACTCCCTCCCTCACATCCACCCAACTTCATCTCTCCATCAGACAAGTGAAAAATGCAAATTTTCCATTTCCAACATTTTTGCAGCAATCGTTTTCGCGCAGCGTGAGTATTTCGATGGGTTCGGAAAGCAAAACAAACAGAAAATTAAACGAAATTAATGTTTTCCCCCAATCCGACACAACACAGCCCCCATCTTTGTGTGAATAAATGCGTTTGAATAATGTAATGTAAGCCTGAAGCCGATTTCATTCTCATTTAGATTGCCATACCATGTCGGCCGCGCAAGACCTTTACGCTCTATGTGCTGGATGTGCCAGAGGATTTGCCCGTTGAGGATGTACGTCATGCCATGTACAAGTTCGATTCGGTGGTCGAGGTGGTGCGCTTGCACATCTACTCGAGCCCATCGAGCAGCAGCAGCAGCAGCAATGTCAACGCCAATGCCTCCTCCGCCGCCGCTGCCGCTGCCGCCGCAGCTGCCAGTGCCGAGAAGAGTGCGGAAGGTGAGCAGACACTACGCAGAGCTGCTGCCCTCCGAAGTAATGTACTCTCCAAAATTGGTAACCAAAACAAAAACAAAAACAAAAAAAAACAATTGTAAAATTCGAATCCCTTTGCACATCCTCCATGCGCCATTTTGCCATACCTAATCGATGCTCGAAATTCGAATCCTTTCTGCAGGCGGCTCGAAGATTCTTGGCAGCTTGAGCGGCTCCGTTGTGGGTGATGCCATCGATAAGGCCGAGCGACCGGAACGCCGAGAGCTACCCCCGGCTGTTATCCGCATCACACTGGCCTCGATGGACGAATACAATGTTCTGCTGCAGAATGGCCTCAACTTTTACGACGCCACGTTCTTTCCCACTGAGGCCAATATCTCACTGAAGGGCGCCAGGATTGACTACAAGCGGAGGTAGGTCTCATCCCCCCTCCAACAGGGATCCGCCTAGAAAGTCCCTTCATCTGTGCCTGTATCTGTTTGCATTTTTTATTTCCTTTTTGTTATAAGAATGCTCGATGGCTCGATACCGGGGCGTGTGCGCGAACTTTTGCCCGTATTTGATGCGGCTGGCTTCTGCAAATTGCCTCCACCCACCAGTAAGCTAATTAAGCCACCGAGGTCATGAATCGATACGATCCCCAGCGATGCCAATACACACAACACAACAACAACAACAACAACAACGACGACGACGACGACATGTTCCGGCTAGATAAGCAGAGTACTCGGGCTCCCCCCCACCAATTTGACGACAAAAAGATTTCGATGCGGTTTCATTATGCTTTCAGTTCTTCACCTTCAATTTTAACTTTAATGTTTACCCTTTACCCATGCTCTCTATATACCATAAACCATAAACTATATACATAATATATTTAATTAAATATATAAATGTTCAGTGTATGGATTGCCTATGCCCTATGTCGTATGCCCCAACGTACGTTTCCGTTCTAGACATAATAATTCCTCTTTTGGCTACCATTTTTCATCTTCTTTCCATTTCTATTCTCTCTCTCTCTGTCTCTGTCTTATACATTTTTTTTTTGTTTTGTTTTTTTTGCTTAGTTTTATTATTAAAGGCCCGTATATGGCATAGCGTCTAATTTGTTTGATTGTCTAACAAAGAAAAAGAAAAAACATAATAAAAACGAATTAAGAAAAACACTTTTGAATGGCAAACGGAAATGAAACAAAACTCAATGAACCATTCGCATACGTATACATAAATATGTACATATTTACGTGCGTGAGTATGTAAAATATTTGCATTTTAGGTGGGTGTGCTGGCTATCATCTTCTGTCGCATCCTGTCTCACAGACCATGGCAGTCATGGCTAAGCGTAGTTGTGGCTATCAACCGCTGAAGATCTAACCATAGCAAACGACAATGGAAAATAAAGGCTGGTTCAGACTGAGATCGGTTTGGTTTTGCACCAATCTTGTATAAATTTAGAGCCAGGCATCTCCAAACAGACATCTTATCGATAATGCATTGGATTGCTTGTGGGACAATCCTCCTGCTGACACGACAGAACAAATACATTTTTAAGTTGTATTTAATTTGCACTTTATTTACGTTTTCTTTTTGTAGTTAATTTATTTAGATTTGTTTTAGGTATACATACATACGTACATGCATACGCACGTATAGCATTGATTGATTTTCAACAACAGACAAGCTCAACACAAAAAAAGAGACATACATAGATGGTCGTAATATATATTCGTAATTCGTAAGCATATCAATTACCATACTGTCGAATGTCTTGTATATCGTATATTGTATAATAATAATAATTAATAATTGATTTAAAGCATATAATATAATATAGTATATATATATATATATACCCACATATACATATGTATATAGCATATAGTGTATATCTGTATAGTTTATAGTCTGTTTAGGAAATACTCATCGAACATTGAAACGAATTTTTGCATGGAATTCGTCAAAAAAGTTGGTTTCTTTTTATCTTTTTGTTTTCTTTTTTGTTTGTTTAGATTTTAAATAGACAAAACAGCAACAACAAAAAAGAAGGTATATATGGAATACAATAATAATAATAATCATAATAATAATAATAATAGTTATAGTAGCAATAATAATAATAGATAATAATAATATACATGATGTGTAGGAAAAAATTCAAATACAATCATAATGTTATCATATAATCAACGTTTTTTTTGTTTTTTGTTTTGTTTTAAAAACGAATACAACAATTAGGAGGCTCGCGCGCAAAAAAAAACACTAACAAGATACAAGAGACGAGAGCACGGAAACGGATTATGGATTGGGATACGGGGATGCAAGCGTCACACACAAAGAGTAGAGGAACGGAACGGATCGGATCGGATCGGAGCGTCGTAGAAATGTACACGAGATATACACAAATACATATAGAACACGCATAGAATACATATATGTAGTTTTTTGTTTTTTGTTTTGTTTGTTTTGTTGTTGCTCAATACACCGAGTGCACAATGTTATCCTTTTCGACCAGCAGGCGAACCTTCATGCAGCCATCGGAGCCGCACGAAAAGAGTCTGCCAAATGGATCGACAGTCACCTGACTGACACCCTGGCCGGTATGCTTAAAGAAACCATTCTTGGCATGCTCATGGGGGAACGTATTGATCAGCATAAACTGATTCATGTCCCAAATCTAAAAAGAGGAACATCAATTATGGATCTCTGTTTATGGAGAGCTGTGGGCTCTGATCACTGTACCTTAATGTCACCCTCAATGGAGCCGGTGACAAAGAACTCCTCATGTGGATCCAAAGCAATGCACTTGATGGTGCTGTCGTGTGCCTGCAAAGGGGAAATGTTTGAGTAAATGTTAAGCCACAGATGGTGATAGGTCCCATACCTGATAGCGATGTCGCAGCGTGCGTTGCCTTACATCAAAGACGCAGACATCGCCGCGCTTGCCGCACGAGATGAGCACTTGATGTTGTGGTGCAAAGACCAAACAGGACGAGCCCTGATCGTGGCAGGTGAATGCTGTGTGGTGCGATTAGAAATTAATGTAAATGCTATGCTTGAGGGGCGTCTCTCTTACCTGACACACAGGACTTTTTGTGCGGCAGCAAAGTGTCCCAAATGTTGATGTTTTTATTCTCGGAACTTTGACCAGCTAAAAGAGAGAGAAATCGTTTGAATAGAGGAGGAAGCACTAGTCAGTAAGTGAGTCAAACCCACCGCTGGCCAGTAGACTGCAAGAACCAAGGAATACAAAATCTGAAAGCGTCTTATTGTGGCACTGATAGCTCTGTCGAGAAAGAGAAAGAGTTAATTATAAATTTGATTATCTCCTAAGCCGCTTTCCCGCTTCCGACACTCACAATAAACGAACGATTGTTCTGTGAGGCAATGCCCGCCTGCCAGAGGCTCAGGTTGCCATCACCATCACCGATGCCGAACTTGTTGCCCTGCTCGGAGAAGCGACAGCGTGTGACCTTTGCAAATGTGCCAGAGGGACGCGGTGAGCAGACTGGCTGCTGGTGTCCCCATTCCCAAATCTGCACAGAGCCATCCTGTCCGCCAGTTAGATACAGCGGCATCAATGGATGTGCACTCATACGCTTTACATTGTCCACCTTGTGGCGCTGCACCTGCAACAAAGGAGAGAGAGCCACAATAAAGTTCCAGTTACAGTTTGAGCTGCAGCTCATGCTCACCATGGATGTGCCGCGTCCCGACTGCGAGGCGCTCTGTGTGCTGGAATTGCTTTCATTTGGATTATTGCTGCCACCAAATTGATTCCTGCACAGGGAGTAAAGTTAAGTACAACGGATAGCAAAGTGCTCTGGGGAATTACGTACTGTTCTTGCGATTGTATTATGAGGAAGGCGGAACTATTGGTATCCGCATCCTTGGACAGATTCATCATGTCATAGTCGCATTCATCCTCATACCAATTGGGTGACTCCAGCAGCAGCGAGATGTCAAACTCCTGGATCTCACGCGGATTGGAGAAGGCGATCATCGAGGAGCTGTTGTTCTTCAAGCAGAAGGACAATATCGATTCGTGATCCTTGTGTATGATGCGTATGTGATCCGTATTCTCGCTGGTTGAATGCGATTGACCTGAGCAGAAGGGGATACGTACGATTAGCTATGGAAACCTTTATGAAGCGACTTCTTATGTACCTTCATCCGTTTCATTGTCGTGCTGGGAGCCGCGCGTGTGATGATGATGATGTCCATCCATATTCTTGCCAAAGATGCTCTTAATGAACACCTCCTGGGCGGGCTCCTGGCGCACCAGATAGTTCCACAGCCTGCGTATGGGTCCCGCCGATGAGCCCGACACAAACGGTGTGTTGTCCTTGTTCAACAGCGAACGATACTTGTGAATGGCCAGGCCATTGATGCCGCTCTCTGCATAGCAGCCGGGTATATACTGCCTTGTGGGTGGCCCTCGGGCAATCAGGTCACTCAATGCAAACTCCTGCCAACGATTGAGGGTGCGCAGCACCTCGTGCGACAATGGACTGATGACAGGAAGATCTAACAGCATACAGAGAGATAGAGTTTTAGTGATAAAATAAATAGATTGTGGGTTGAATGGTGGTACAACTACCCTGCAGCTCGATGCCTGCCACCTTGACCAGCTCCTGGATCTTGTGGGTGCTGATCTTGATGAGCGCCAAACGTAGAATGCTCCATGAGTACGATGTGGGATTTGTGTGCTCCGTATTATCTTTGGCCTTCAACTGAGTGCGACTCACATTCACATCATCATCGTCCTCCTCCTCCTCCTCGTTCTCCGACTCGTGCGAATCATCCGTGTCGTAATCATCGCATTCTGCAAGAGATTTCCAACCCAAAATTAAACTCAAACTTCACTGGTGCCGCCCTGGTGCACTGTGGCACTCACCTGTTGTGCCGGGTGGGGGCTTGGTGAGGAAGTATGAGAGCATCGAGGTCTCTGGTGGCATAAATTGCTCACGGTATGTGGGCTTATCCTCCTTCATGTTGTTCGAGGTGCTGTTCTGGCTGAAGCTGCCCAATATCTTCATGTTTAGCTTCATGCGCTGCTTCGTTATGGAGGTGACCGTATTCCACACGCTATTCTCATCAGCTGTGGGATCATCCGAAGTGGAACCTGCTCCTCCTCCTCCTCCTGCTGCTGCTGCTGCTGCTGCTGCTGGTTGGCTCTGGGACTGGGCCGAAGCGGGCTTAATCAGCAGCTTCTTCATGCCGCCCCCAAAGAGCGTGGACCAGGTATCATTGTTAAAGCTCTGACCGCTCAGTCGGTACAGCAGACGGCTGTCGCAGGTGGACAGCGAGTAGATGAACAGCGCCATGTATGTGGACACAAATGACTCGAGCAGCAGGACATTTAGCTTGGGCACATCCTCATCCTTCTCGCGGGCCAACAGGGCGCGTAAGTTAGTGACGCCCGGCCACTTGGATGGCGTTGTGCAAATGCCCGCCGGCTCATCCGTCGAGTACTTGCGCCTCCGTCCGTAGGCATTCCGACTGCCCACCAAGTACGAGCACTCGAAGGAGGAATTGATCTTGGCAATGTTCTCCATGCCGGGACTGGGGTAGCCGTTGAACGCCGAATTGTTGACCACAAAACTCTCCGAGTCGCAGAGCGATTGGTAGATGCACGAGGAGAGGGCCACCGCGAGGTCGCGCAGCACAAAGATCTCACTGAGGGCGCTCGTCTCGATGCCCGGGAACGGCAGCACCTTGATGATGCTCTGCAGCATGTCCACCGTTTGCGATTGCAAGTACTTAATGGGATCGGCAATCACCGTCTTGTTGCCGGCCACACAGGCGCTCAGCAGCGGCAGGGTGGTGGGGAAGGGCAGCGGACTGAGCAGCTGCTGTTGGGTCTTCTCCTGCTGCAACTCCTGCAGCAGCAGCACCAGCTCCATGCGCACCGAGGCGAGGCCACCGCCGCTGGCGCCGTGCAGCGAGCAATAGCTGAGTAGGGTGCGCAGCAGCGTCTCGTTGGCCTTGAGCCAGCGCTTGCGCTTGGCCGCACGCAGCACTTTCGCCTCAAAGTCCTGCTTGTCCTGCATGAGGATCTCGTGGAGTGTGGGTCGCTCCGTGCTCGGGCAAATGCTGGCATTCATTTCCTTGTCATCCTTGGCATCCGCATCGCCGCCGCCATCGTTGGCCTGCTGCTGCTCGGAGCTGCAGTAATTGCACAGCTGCTTGAGTGCCTCCACCTCGCGCTCCAGCCACATGTACAGCTGATAGCGCAGCTGCCCGCCATCCACCTCGAAGCCGGTGGCCAGCGTTGACAGCTCCTCCATGAGGATCTTCAGGCAGGCCACAAACTTCAGCTGCTGCGCCATTATATCCATTTTGTGGCCATCCCCTGAGGAGCGTCCCACAGCAGCAGCAGCAGCAGCAGCAGCAGCAGCAGCAGCCGCACCTGTGGTTGGTTGTGGTGTGGCCATCTCGGGATCATTATCATCATCTATGGGATCGGAATCGGCATCGGCATCCTCTTCATCGTCATCCCATTTGATCTCAAATTTGGCTTCCGTTTCGCTGCCAGCTGCCGGTGCACCCCAATCGAAGGCATCCGCTGTGGCCGCCGCTCCCCATTGATCCATGATGCCGGAATTGATGAGCTCCTCCTTGTTGATTTGCTGTGTGGTGGCCGCCACCTGGCTGCCGGCCACACTGCTGCCCGATGATGAGGGATCCTCGCTGATTTTCATCGGCAGCTTGTTGAGCACCTCGAGGGCGAGGGCCGGGCAGCCGCTCTTGAAGTGCCCGTGGGCTGTGGTGAAGTACAATTGCCGCTCGATGGGCGTTATGGAATCCTCCAGCTGCAGTTGCTTGTCGCAGGCGGCACCTCCGACCGTTCCCGTACCCGTGCCAGCGCCCAAGCCAGCTGTCTCGTAATTGAAGCCCGACAGCACCACATGGGCGATGCGCTTCTCCTGCGCGGACAGCGCAATGTTCTGGCGTATCAGCAGCGGATGGGTGCGCAGATAGATGTAGAAGTTAAAGACATTCGGGTTGGTGGCCTGCGGCTCGGGGCGCAGCAAATCCTCCTCCCGGTAGCTGCTGTGCAGGCTGCCCACGCCGCCCGTCAGCAGCAGTGTGTTGAGACTCTCCTGGTACTTCTTGAGCGTCCAGTAGGTCATCGAGCGCAAGAATGGATCCGGATGGGCGCGCGGTATGTCGCAGCGTCCCGTCTCGGGGTCGGTGCCCAGGACATGCTCGTGCAGCAGCTTGTGGTAGTAGCAGCCCTCGGCATCGCCCTCGTACAGCCGGGCAATGATGAGCGCCAGCTGGAAGTCCTCCAGCTTGTTCATGCACACCTCGATGGCATCGTTGAGGGAGTTGGCCAGCAGAAAGAAGGCAACAGCATGCTCGAACCGCTGCTTGCCCAGCAGCACAAAGGCGTTCTTGAGGGCGGCCTTGCGCCAGCGATCCTCGGCGAAGTTGTTGCCAAAGAATGCCGTCATCTTTTCGTCCCGCATCGAGCGGAAGAGACCCCAAACGAGGGACTTCTTCTTCATGGCCAGATAGTAGATGGCCGCATCGAGGGGATCCTGCTTCTGCTGGTACGCGCACTTGGCCAGCCGCTCCACGCAGCGGCGCAGCGTGTTGATGTTCTTCAGCCAGTAGCCCATGCCCAGATCGCGCAGCGTGGCCCAGCGCAGATCGCCCTTCGTGTAGCTGGGTATCAGGTTCAGCAGCTCCTCCTCGCTCTCCGAGTGGTAGGCCCACACAATGTTCGAGGTGCCCACGCCCTGCCGCTGGAACTGGGCACGCTGCTGCAGTGGCAGGCAGCGCAGCAGATACGTGAAATGCTTCATGGCCAGCAGAAAGCGTAAACCGCAATCATCCAGAGACTCTGTGGCTGTGGCTGTGGCACCCTCCTTGGGCACACCACTGGTGCTGGCATTCTTGCCCATGTCGGCGGCAAACTTGTCCGAGAAGTCCGTGTTGCAGGTGGCCACCGTGTCGGCGAGGGCCAGCAGATGCATCTGATCCAGCGACGACAGGCCCGGCAGATGCGTGTGTGTGAGCAGGCGCGACAGGAGCTGCCCCTGGCGTGGGCCAAAGTGCGAAATGGATTGCTTCTCGGGCAGCGAGAGACGTCGCTCGTGCCGCTTGCCCTGCTCCCCCTCCGACAGCAGCTCGTCGAGATTATCCTCCGAGTTGTGCATGTCGAAGAGCTCATCATAGTCCTTGTCGTTCTCCCCGGAATTGGCGCCGCCCTGGCAGCCCGGCGTCTCTCGGTCCGCATTGAGCAGCACCCACAGCGGCAGCGGCGGAATCGAATTGATCTCCGCATAATCGAGCATCAGCTCCTCCGGTATCTGTGTGGTGCTGCCGCGATGCTCCGCCTGAATGTTGTTGCTGTCCGCCGCATTGTAGCTGATGCTCAGCGTGCGAGAACGCGACCAGCTGCGCTGTCGGGCATAGCCGTCCTCGTCCTGGGTGACGCCATTCGAGGCGCCGTTCGCACCGCCACTCATGCAGCGCACCAGATGGGCCAGTATGGCCTTGACCCAGCGTATCTTGCCGCAGTTGAGCAGCTCCATCAGCTGCTTGGGATGATATTGCGGCAGCACGGGACAGGCAATGCGCGAGGCCTGAAACAGACCAAAGTCTGTCATGTAATCATCGCTGCCCGTATCCCCATCGTTGGGTGCACTGCCCACGGTAGTGGCTGCCGCTCCTCCTCCTCCTCCTCCGCCTCCGCCATTCACATTAGCCATACTGGTGTTGGCCAGTCGCCGCTTCTTGTCGTGCGACAGCAGCTGCAAGTTGGCGGTGCTCACTTTGCTAATCAGCGGCATGGAGGCGACATTCTTCAGCCGCAGCTGCGTCGATTCGTTGGCCAAGCTGCGCAGATCCTCGTCGCGCAGATTGCGCGTATCGGGCACATCCTCACTGCCACCATTCGCGTTGCCCAGCATGTGGGAGGTGTAGTGCGGCTTCCACTGCGAGTAGACGTGCATTTCGGAGTCCATGGCCACGACCAGTATGCCGTCGCGCACCCACGATATCTGCATGGGCAGCGGCGGCAAACCGTCCGCTGTCTGCAGATCAATCTGTCGCAGCTTCATCCATCGAATCTCATCCACGAAATTGGGCTGTGCCAGCGAGGATGCCTTGCGCAGTATGGGACGATTCACGGAACGCGACTCCTTCATGGCCTTGATGTTCGCCTGGGCAATGTCCGAGCTGACGGGCGTATAGAGCAATATTTTGCTGCCAACGGCCACTGTGAGGATGTGAGAGCCATCCTCCTTGGACACCCAGTCAAGCTGCACCAGATGCTTCTGCGTGAGCGGACATGTGTTGCCATTCTCGGCGATGCTCTTCCGCAGCGATTGCAACGTGCTGAAGCTGGGTACGGTGAGCAGCCCTGAGGCGGCCACCGATGGCTGGCGATTGACGCTGACGGCCAGCTCGGGTGTCGTCTCGCCACTCCGCGGCGAACGACTGTCATCGTGGGCCTGGAACGTGTGCAGCACCTGATTGAGGCGCTGCTTCTTGGCCAGCAGACGGCTGTCGTGCAGGTAGCTCAGATCGATGCCATGGCCAATGTTGATCCTCGGCAGGTGGACATTCTTCAGGTGTATGGTATCCTCCAGCACCCACTCGCTGCCGCCCGAGCTCTCGCACTCGTAGATGGCCACACAGAGATTGACATACCGCGAGTCGGGATCCCCCTTGTTGGGTCGCGTGAAGCTCTTGCCGTACTTGTAGGCACAGGCAATGCGACCGCTGTAGGCGGCGCTTATGTTCAGCGGCTGGCCCGGTATCTCGATGGCCGACTGCTGGATGCGGCTGAACATCTTCCACTCGGACCAGTGGTAGGCATCGCCATTCCCGTTGCCATCTGTGGGCGCATTGTCGATGGGCTCGCACTTCCAGAAGCGCGACACCGAGTCCGAGCAGGCCGTCACAATGATGTAGGGTGCAAAGCAGGCCGGATAAATGCTGGAGCTGCTCAGATGTCCCGCCGCCGGTGAGGCATGTATCACGTCCACGCCCTCGGGCAGCGGCAGCTCCTGGGTGCACACCTTCTTCGTCGTGATGGAGATGTGCGGCGCCTCCACATGCGAACCAAAGTGCTCCGCACCGGTCAGCGTCTCTGCGCCCTGCGACATGCGTCGTGGATTGGGGTTCGCATTCGTATTGGGATTATCCTCCGGCTCCTCCTGCGTGAGGTTGCTGTCCGGCACATACATGGCCGTCTCGGAGAGGAAGGAATTCTGCTGTTTGGAGCTAATGACAATGCGCCACATGTGGATGGTGCTGCCGCGCAGCGTCTTCTCGATGTTCACAATGTAGAAGGGCTCCTCGAAGTCGGCATTACGCTGCAGATCCACAATGGCATCCATGTCCGACTCGAGGAAGGGATTGTAGCGCGGCTCCTCCAGATCATGGGCATCCATGGGCGCTGAGCTGCTAACCCGCTGTCCCCCAGTTATCAGCTGTGCCTGGAACACGTGCAGAAACTGTGTGTTCTGCCAGTCGTGCTTGGCATCCGAGATGGCATCCAGCTGTAGAATGCAGCCCGGACGCGCCGTTGACTGCTGCGAGACGACCTTCAGCTTGTCGTGCAGCGCCGACCGCTGGGCCTTCATGGTGGATGAGGCATTTGAGATCATCGACGACAGCGAGTGTGACTTGTGCAGCGTGTTCAGATTCTCCGAACAGGAGATCTCCGCCAGCAGTGTTCGTGCATCAATCACAGCCTGATAAACGCGCAAATTCTCACCGTCGCTGGCCACAAAGCACGCGCTCGGGGAATTGCTGTAGCTGCCCAGTGTGGTGCTCGGCAGGAGCGTGGGTATCCAGGCCACATTGCTGAAGGCCGATATCTCCGGCGAGTTGATGCGCGCCAGTTCACTGACGCCGCCCGAATGGCACAGCGGCCCCACCGAGTCCACGCGCCACAGAATCAATTCCGAACAGAAGCCTGTGGGCGTGAAGACATCCTTGTCGTTGCCATTGCCATTCGATCCTGTGGATCCAGCCGGACTTGCACCGCCGCTGGCGGCGGAGCCCATAGTGAGGCCGCCGCCACTGAGGGGCTGCTCGAAGGGCGACATTGGGGACTTGGCCTCCGTGTCGGGTAGATTGTGATGCGATGTGGAGACGAGAAGCGGCAACACAGGGTGACAGGTGATGTCATTCACACGGAAACGATGACCAGAGGCACGGCTCACATGGCCAATGCTTAATACTTGGGTGAACTTTGTCTTGAAGGCGAACGTCAGCTGCCAGAGGTTGAGGGTGCCGTTCGAGTGTTTCGTGACCATCGACACGGATGGCGAGACATTCAGGGGCAGGGCACTGGTCACACCATTGCCACTGGCCCCTGCTGAATCCTGCGAGCTGCTCGCCATACCAGCACTGGCCGCTGCACTATCGTCTGCATCGGGATCCTCGCCACCGTCCTCATTGTTGTTGTCCTCCTGCTCCTCGTCGTGCTTCTCGAACGCATGCTGGTCGGCGCTCTTCAGCGACGAATCATCCGCCTGGCCGCTCTTGTGGAACTCATCCTTGCTCCTCACATTGTTGGCAATGTCCCGAAAGGCCAGCGGATGTGTGCCCGTGTTGAAGAGGCTCACCGTGGTGGACATGGACATGGCATCGCCCAGGGGAAAGGCCGATGGAATGCGCGTCGAAAAGGATACCTGCGCCTGCCGAAACGAGCCCGGATAGTAGTCATCCAGCCACTCGATCACCCAGATCAAATAGCTCCCATCCACGGGATGAATGGCAAACAGGAGATCGGGACTCTGGTGCCAGTCCCGCAGCAGACATTCAATCTTGTTGTCCAGCGAGTCCACCAGCTGTGTGATGGGATGCTGCTGCTGATTGTGATGCTCGTTGTTCAGCGAGTTCTGTGACGTTGTGTTGGACATGGAGTTCAGATGGAGACCCGCTCCAGTGCCGGTTGTATGCTGCGAATACTTGCTGTACTCCTCGCCGCTATCGTCCACCGAGACGGACTTGGACGAGCGTAGATATTTCTTGTGCGCATGCGTGCCACCGCCGGGTGCTGCATCGTCCGGCAGATCCACTCCGCCGCCTCCGGAGTGACCGTGGTGTCCGTGATGGCCGTGTCCGTGATGGCCATGATGCCCGAGCCCGTTCTCCTCATCGATCACCTTTTTGGTTAGCTCCTGGAGTATGGCCTCCGCCTGGAGTGTGAAATGCATCTCCTTGTTGTTCAGCCAGTGCAGAATGAAGACGTTCTGATTGGCTGGGTCTGAGGTCTGCATCGATGGCACCAGCGGTATGTCCGTCTCCGCATTGATGGAAGCCGCCAAATGGAAGTGCATGCCGGGCGTTACGCCCGATCCATGAAACCCATACGAATGGAAGTCATGGACGCTGCACGACGACGGCAGCGATGGTATTGGACCCAGATAATTGCTAAAGCTCGCCGGCGACGAGCCCATCGCACCGCCCATTGCTCCAGCACCCATATGGGCCGGTGGCAAAATGCCACCAGGTCCGCCCGGTGCGGCATGAGCGCCCGCCTTCATGTGCCGCCTGATGTGAAAGCAAGTCTTCATGTGCTTCAGACGCTGCATGAACCGATGCTTGTGCCGGTGAGTACGAAATTTGGGATTTTGCGAATTCTGCGGATCGAACTGCGTCATGTTGACCATCCCGTCGTCGGGCAGCACCGTCTCGATCCAGATGCGACAGATGTTGTCCAGGCAGGAGGTTACCAGCATATTGGCCACCGATCCCTTGGGCATATACTTGCTCGTCTTGCGCCATACAATGTTCGAAACGGCACGCGGATGGGCAATGTAAACGTACGTGAAATTCAGCTCTCCAATGGCCGTGCTAACGCCACCTGAAGCAGCTCCCATGCCCGACCCTCCTCCTCCTCCGCTGGTGCTGCTGCTCAAGTCATCCGTGTGACGGGTCGTGCCTTTGGCGGGGAACAGCACCTGCTTGTTCTCATACCAGATCTTGACCAAACGATCGTTGCGGCCGCAGGTGGCAAACAGTGTGCCATCGGGACTAAATGCCATATGGTAAATGGGAATGGCCGTCTGGCAGGACCAAATGTTCTCCCACGTTGACACATCATCGCCCTGATTCGATTGCTTCACCTCTTTGCTCTCGCCAATTTCGAATTTTACACCTGCAACAACCAATGAATATTCTCAATTAATTCATCAAATTTGGTTCATGGATCAACGACTTACCCGTATGCTCCTCCTCCTGCTGGTGTGTGGGCGATTTGCTCTTCCAGAGCTGTATGTTGGTGCCGCCGGTGAGTAGGCGTGTACCCTCCAGATTCCACGAGAGGGTCACCACACTCGAATGGCTGGTAAAGGAGCCCGTTTGCACCCATCTGAGGGATAAAAGCAAACAAAATATGTTGAAAAACGTCTTCGAAAGCTGCAGCTGATATGGTCTTGAATCGATATTTCGTGAAACGTTTGCTATTATTACGCTTTCAACTGGAGCGCATAATAGATTTAAATGGGCATTGGAACTGCCTTCTCGAGCAACGCCCAAAAGTTATTTTCAAAATAAATTGTAGCGATTGTTTACAGCGAGTAAAAAATGCTAAACTTTCAACGAGTTGTATCTTGTACCTACTCGATTATGGGAAATTTGTGCAGCGAATGGGATCACGGGATATTTGGCACCTTCCAGCTTTACATAGTTACTTCATGCTTGTATCTACTCGCTTATGGGATATTTGTGCAGCGAATGGGAACACGGGATATTTGGATATTTCACACTCGAGATAATCTCACCTGTAGTCTAGGAAATGGGTATTATGCTTGCTGGACTCAATCACCGGCGTGGGCTCAAAAATGCATATCTTATTCTCATAGGCGGCCGCTATTTTTCCCGTATCGGTGCTGCAGTCAAGGGCGGATATCTTCACGTAGCCATGACTGGCGCCCGGTATGATTTGGACACGCTCGAAGGTGCTTGCCAGGATCACCACATTGCAGCCGGCGGCGTAGGCCTGCAAAAAGAGACACACACATGAGTTAAAGAAAGGAAAACAAAAGATTGGTTATGGCAAATATATGGAGTACGGTAGAGGTGTCTGTGTCTGTGTCTGTATGCGTTGTGGCAGCGTAATCTTTACATTTTCTATATCACTGTGTGTTGGCTGCGATAACCGACCACTGCATGCGGACTGGCTGGGCTTATCATCGTCATACGGTTTCGGTTGACAAGCGACCACCAACGCAAACCCACCTCAAGGGTTGCCGAAGGGGTGGTGAGACGGGGTTTACCTGGTTATAGCTACTCCAATACTTTTTTTTTTGCTATTTATGTGTGTGTGTGTGGTGTTTGATTTATTTGCCAAGCTGTCGCTGATATTCTCATTATCGTTTAAAAAATAAATTCCAACAATTCAGCAAAACAAAGCTCCAAAGTCGGAGTTTTCACACAGAAAATCGTTCGATTATCTCCCCCTTAACTACTGTCCTGATCATTTCATTTCAATTCTTTTCCATCAAGGTATTGTGATAAGATAGAATTTTCATCGCTCTTGCAATTATATTGCTATGATTATTTCTAGATATTGATCGGTTATGAGTTTATTCTCAGTGAATTATCTTCTACTGGCTGCGTATTTTCTACTCTTACGGGGCCCGTTATTCTTTTCCTTTGTACATTCTGCTGCTGGCGAGACAGCGTGTATAGCGAGACCCGCTCAGAGAGGAGCGTAGTAGCGAGAAGATCAGGTCCTCGGGTGTTGCTGAGCCAAAGAAAAGGAGGATGCCGCTTGGATCGCTGGATAAGGTGGCTAGGCATACAAATTCTAACGGAAATAATTAGATTGTAAGCTGTTCCGCCTTAGCCTTCTACGGTCTGAACCTGCTCGTGTGTCTCCTTCTCATTTTTCTCTATATATTTTTGCGAATTTGTTCTTACAGAGTGCCGTGTACTGCAGTGTGGCGCCGTCGTCAGACGAATGTCTTGTGTTAATTTCATCCAAAAATTATAAATAAAATACAACTGAAACTAAAATAATGGCAATAAGTGTGTGGGGTGGGGGCAGAGGGGCATACGAATGTCAACATCGCGGTGGCGGAAGAGGAGCTGATTACAGAGAAGAAAATAAATAAAATGCTCGTAATATGTGTGTAAATATACCCCAGGGACAGGCGCGCGGCAGATGTTCCGATCATTAGAATGCGCCACAGTTAATTATGTTTCAGTTGGCCGTCTGTGCAAATATATACACAAATAACGTCGATGCAGGGCCGGGGGGGGAGTCTAGATCCTATCGCCATGTGATCGTAAAGGCAAACGTTATCGGTCCTATGGCAGATACAAATATTCTTAGGATTGATCGTTAATCCATATCATTTGGTTTATACAATTTGCCGGATATTTGTATCTAGAAATAAAACTGCAATTCGAAATATCTCTGGCAAAGGTATCGAAAACAGCCGAAAGCACATTTTAAATGCGTGCTCACGACCATACCAATATTTTTATGGCCGTTTATGATTTTTTACTCGATTGCTTATGGGAGGAAGACGTCACGTCAGACGATTGATTACCTTAGCAGGAGAGAGAGAGAGAGAGAGAGAGAAAGAGAGCGAGGGACTCTGGGAGCGTAAGTTAAGGTTTAGCCAGAGATGGCACCCACTATAATAGCACATTTTACATTATTTTGCGGTTAAGAGGGATACCCCCAACCGAAAGAGTGGGGGGGTATGCCTATGACCTACGGCTTGCGGCGTGGGCGAGCAGAATGTGAATGCCTGTGTGTGTATGTGTCTAAGAGGTGGTGTAACGCTGCAAGCTGCAAAATTAGGGCATCATCAAAAGGCCACCTGACCAATCGAAGGGTACACACACACACACACACACGCGCGCACGCATATGTTTATATGCATGCATACGTACATGTACGCATTCTGCTCGTTTCGGTGTGGGTGTGTGCGTGTGTTGTGTGTTAGCACTTGACCTTTAAATGTAATTTATTGCCTGGCAAAGTATGTAAATATGCAGTTTACTTTTACATATTTCAAATCGACCAACATTTGGCAAAAATATTGATATTTCACTCCGTCTCTTTTCCTCTCTCTCTCGCTCTCTTTCTCTCTCTGCCCGTGTTGCTGTTGCTGCTGCGGTTTTTTTTTTGTCAACTCAAGCAATTTACGCGCATTGGTACACACACACACACATGCACACACACTGGAGCACACACACACGCATTACCAATCGTTCACAATTTGTTGTTGTTATCGAATTTACACACAGAAAATAAAATTCTCTATCTCATCATTTGCATTTGATTTAATTGACCACCAAGTGTGGCAAAATATACATTCATGTAGTATACTATATTATATGTACATACATGTATGTACATATAACCAATAAAACAGCATTTATATTTCATTGGCCTTTAAGTGTGTGCATCAGGCATGCACATATGCATGAGTATGTATGTAAATAACAAACATTAAGGGGGGGTACATGGACATGCTCATGTGGCGACCCAAGAGGCGCTCCACTCCGCTCCGATCGGTGTCTCTCGGACCTTTCTTTCCAATTGGAATTTGCAAATATGTCAAACGCGTTAGGGGCAAAAATGGGCGAGTGTATCATTTGTATGCCAGTGAGTGTGGCTGTGTGTATATGTCTGTGTGTGAAATTGTTTTACAATGGAAAAAGATGATGCGTGATAAATATAACGGATAGAGCAATGGTGGGAGTGGCGGGGGAGACTTGTACTATTCTCTCTTACTGTAAATGGTATGCCTTCCACGGAGCCAATGGCGAAGCACCGGTCACCTGCATTGCAGGCGCCGCTCAATATCTGATGACAATTCATAATTCTTTACAATTAATTATCACATCACAGCGCACGGATTGTAGAGTTGTTGGTTCTTTGGTTTTTTGGTTTCTAGCCCGTAACAAACTTGCTTGTAACAAACGACAACAAAGTGACATTACATAAAAATAAGTAGGGTTGTCAAAAAAATATCAATATTATCAGCATTTATCGATGTATGAATAAAGTAAAAGATATTCATATCGATATGTATGCTTGGGAAATTCTCCAATATATTAATACTTTTGATATTTTATATTGGACGAGCACATATCTATATTTCAGTGACATATATCGATATTTTAATGCGATATATTCAATATCACATCTGTGGAAGGTGCTGCAGAAGCGCGACATTTCCGTTGATCATTTATAACTATAAGAAGCTACAGGAGAAAGAATCTACTCTCCAATTCGGTTTCCAGCTCGCAGGCTCCAATGTGAAGTAACTCCAGGAGGATGAGGATGAGAGACCAAACGTAAACAATCAAATGTGCTCCACATGCCTTCGGCACAGCCACCGGGACAGCCCTGTTCCCCTCCTACTAGCGAACCAGGAACCATGATTGCCCCACCCAACGATTCCTTGTGGCGTGAGTGTGGTAGGGAGTGATCATCGAATGGTTATGAGACTCTAAAAGGTTTTAAATTGTATACAGGAGGACATATTGAAGGCGATGCTCACAGATCTGACAGTGGAGGATATCATCAGCCTGCTGGAACGCTTTGAAATCGGCCATGCCGAGCCTGCTCCTTCGTATTGCCATCAATGGACGCATGCGGACGCACTCAGATGTGGCAGATGTCTAATCGGTAGACAGATTGCCTAAAATGTATTCCCTAACCATTTTCATGGCTAATTTCTTGCAGATTGCACACATTCTGTGTGTTCCACGTGTCTTTTTCGCACCAGAACGTCGTCAGTCAACGTTTGAACCCGGAATGGTTAGCATCTGAGTCTTGTCCAGACCAGTCTTCACGTAAGGCATCCATACTGAAGCAACAGACGAGCTGCTACGCGTCATCACGGACACCGCTGAGGGCAACCAGAGCAGCCAGATTGATCCTTTCAAAAAGCTCATCAAAGGCAACATTTAATTATTTGATTTGTGTTCATTGTAAAGGAAGACTCAGGGCTAAGATCAAGTGTATTTATGTTTTACATATTTTTGGTTGCCAAACGAACGAATTGTTACAATATTTGAACTATGAATCGGATGGAAAGAATCGAAAGATTCTACCACTTCCAGTCTGTCGGGTGGAATCATTGTCTTCCCGAATGGATTTAAGCTTTGAGAATATTGTGACGCTCAGCGCCTGACTTGGCACTTTGCGGGTGATCTTTTGCATGTAAATGATCGTCTTCTTTTGTAATTCTGTTCCTGCCAGAAGCTGCTGGCCTGATTGCCCCCGGCATTGATGGAAATGGGCGTAGTGCCGGACTGCTCCTCTTCGGCTGGGTCATTGCCGAGCTCCATTGCCGACTGCCTCGGGTCCGTCTTGAGCTCCACCTCCTCCTGTCTCCTCCAGATCATCTGTATCGTCGGAGAGGACACGCAGCAGTTCCTCAATGGTTTTGAACCTGTTCTGCGAAGGTAGGTCTTCACCGGATTCTTCTGTTACTCCCGTCTGCGTTTCTTGCCCTAATCGTGGCTCTGACATCGGTTGACTTTCTTGTATGTTGCGCGCTTCGTAAGAAGGGATGCTTCCATCCACGTTACAACGGGCATCCATGTTTAATTGTTGCTCGCAAAGAGCGGTCCTGTCACTCTCGCCACAAGGGGCGGCTGGCTTTGGCTCTGGCTTCGTTCGGATCTCAACGCCCCAATAGATGCTCCCTTCTCCCACTCTTTTCCTCGGATCTCGAATGAGATCTGGGATCTGACTCGAAATTTTATTCCGTTTACCGTCCTTCTTTCTCTTGCGAGATTTAACTTTCAACTTCTGTTTTACCACCGGAGTTGGAAGTGGAGCAGCAGCAGCAGCAGCGGAATTCTTGTCCATTTCGCTGTGAGGTGTATCCATCAAGGACGTATCATACTGATACTCCCCAATCTTCTTTTTTTTATTCTTAGCTGACTTTTTTTTTGCCATACTTCTCAAAAGACTTCTCAAACCCGTAAAATAAAGATGAGCCCTGGTTGCTACGTTTTTTCAAAGGAACATTCAAACCTTCAAATTCACCGTCAGACCCTCGGAGATATACCGAAATATAACATTTCATACGCAAAATATACTGTTTATCTACCGTAAATCTTAAATCATTTACATCGACTTTGATTACCAGTTTTTGGGATTGTCTAATTCATCAATTAATTTTCCACAAGGTTGGCTTTCACGATTTTTCTTTATTGGATTAATTGCAAAACTCAAAGGAAGTCCATTGGCAAAATAGCAGAAGAAATATTTTGTAAGATGTTGTCAGGCCTAGGACGTAAGGGGAAGGGCCGAGCATAGTGGCGCCACCTGGTTGGGTAATCCAGGAGTTAGGGGGTGACTAACGAACTGAATAGCGGGATCCCGGAGCCAGCTCACCCACCCATCCATATCTTTTGTCGTCAGAATCAAGAAACAAGCGCAATGGGGCTACAAAAGAACATTAAATGAAGAACAACGATTTTTTGGATATTATAATTTATTAATCTAGTACTCATTTTAACAATTTATAAAGAGATTAAACGCATGTTTAATGCATTTATTTCCCTCCGGAACGGACTTATCCAATAATGCGGTGGATTCATGCATTGTTGTCCTCCAAGCACCATATCCGATCTGAACACGCACCTTCTTCTTTCAAACAAAATTTGAATTTTTAACGGTTTGAAAAAAAAGTGCTGCAAAAAGTGAGCATTTGGCACGGAATAAGCAACATTTCGTACCAATCAATGGAATAACAAGTCAATCTATATTGGAAATCTATCGCAAGGAAATTTTGCAGATTATAGATATCGAGAATGTATCTAGATCGATGTACTTATATCGATATACATGTTTATAAATAGAAGCAAATGAACATGTCAGTCTATGATAAATCCAATATTAATGTTTGAGAGCAGCTTTGAAATGAAATTCATTAATTTATGGAAACATGGTATAATGCCCATACTAAACTATACCTACCGGTTGAGAACACGTAACTCGCGTACCACTCGCGTAACGTTTAATGCTATTTTTGTTGGTTGACCATTTTAGTTTTAAACTTCATTTGGAAATATTCCAACAAGAGTATGTCGTGAAAATATGCCAATCTTTTGGGGAATTGAATGATAAATTGGATAAATATATAGCTTTAGTGCTGAGACTATTAACTAGCTGGTAATATCAAATAGAACATAAAAATCGAGGAATATGATTTAAGATTATGGATTATTTACGGTATATTTTTACAATTAGAAGGTGTATTTTGGTATATTTTTGAGGGTTTTGCTGTATATTCGATCGACAATTCTGCGGTCACACTGCTGCTAACATTTTTGCATCGCGCCGCGGACCAAAAAATGACCAAAATAATTGTGTTTGTTTTATTTTTGGTTGATTCATTAATTAATTAATAGCGGTAAATACGAAAGAGCAGCAGCAAAAGCAACAAACACTGTTTCGCGGCCGTGGCGTGAGTTCAATTTTTTTCTTGTGTGTGTTTCATAAAATTTTTTTCTTCTGGGGAACCGTGCATTTTGAAGAGCGAAAGGAAAAAGCGAAAAGTGTTCAAAAGTGCGTCTGTTGTTAGCAAAGGGGGGCTGTGGGGAAGAGTCAGAAAAAGCGGTTGACGAAGAAGAAGAATGAGAGGAAGTTGTGGCGGGAGGCATTCAAATCAAAAAAATATACCTTCGTAATATATTTTGTATATATGTGCATACATACATATATATATATATTTTTTCCTACGCTGCCGCCAATTAATGCCATCGGCGGCAGCGACGCCAAGCAGTGTCACAAAAACAACACCAGCACAAATACAAAAAATGAAGAGTAAAAAGAGCGGCGGCTGCAAAAGCAATTGTGTTTTTGCAATGTGAGCATTAAAGAAATGAAAACTGCTCTTTAAACAAATATGCAAACGGCAAACAGAAAAAAATAACACGATGAAGCAGAAGCAGGAATGAAGGAAAGAAGAGAAGCGCCAGAGTCCCAAAAAAAAATGCGTGTGTTTGTGTGTGTGTTTGTGCGTGCGGTGCGCCACATGAGGAAATGGTCAGCGTCGGCGTTGGCAGCGTGAGCTTAGTTACAAAAAACGAAAAAAGCAAAGCAAAAACAACAACAAGAAAACCTGACTCATTTTGTTGTTATCCTCCAATTACTGTTATTCTTATCAGCCGCAGAATAAAGAAGTGTGCGTGTAGATGTTCGTGTGTGTGTGTGTTTTGCTTATTTTACTTTCTACTTCTTCCCCTCTTCTAATCCACATTCCCTCATTGTCCTGCAGAGTCTCATACCAAGTGTAAAAAGACAACAAAAGAGTAGAATAAAAGCAACGGTACAAAAAATAAGGAGCGGAGCAGCAGCAGCAGTGAAGAAAGAGAAGCATCAGGCAGTCACACGACGGCGACGATCAGCAGAGAGCAGCGCAACAGGAACCACCTCAACCTCTCTGTCACTTAACCTCTCTCTCTCTCTCTCTCTCTCTCTCTCTCTTGTGCACTCCATTTCCCGGTAAGTTCTACCTCCCTCTCTGAATTGTTGTTTATTTGTGAATAATTTGAAATTGTATTTTGGTGTAAATCTAAACAAAACGGATGAGGTGGAAATGAAACGGCGAAGGAAGAGGAAGAAAGCGAGCAGCGGATGGGGAAGAGAGAGCTGAGTGGGATTTACAAAAGGAAGCAGTAGATCAAATCTGATAGCAAGCAGTGGAAAAAGCAGCAGATGGATTAGAAGAAAAAGATTGTAGAAGAGAGCGGTACAGGATGTAGCAGCAGAAGATGAAACCATCGCGCTCTCTTTTCCTTCCACATATTACTCTTCTCCTTCTTCTTAAGTCGTTTCACATTTCCCGTTGAGCAGCAACAGCAACAAACACAAACAGCGAAAGTTGTCTTCCTGCTTCTGTTGTTGTTTCTCTTCGCGCGCTCTACCCATGGAGTGGCTTCAAAGAGAGAGAAAGGTGATCCGTAAAGCTTTGTCTCATTCTCTGTCACGCTCTTCCTTTTGCTGCTCCTCTTTGTTCTGCGTTCTCTTAAGCCTGCAACTCCCTTTGATGCAATACCCTGTACTCAAAAAATCCAACTGGAATTCACATAGCAGTTACACGGTATCCCTCCCCAAGTCCACTCGTTTTTCTTTTGTTCTTTTTATTGCAGCAGTAAGATAATTGCACATTTATTTAATTTTTGCCAGCGACTCTTTCGTCGCCTTGAAACCTTTTAAGCAAAACAAAAAGCACACAAAAAAGCATGAGGGGGAACAAAATAAATGTATACAAAAAAAAGAAGGTTAATCAACAGCAGCAACTGTTGGGGCAAGTTCGTTTGCCTCGTGCTCTCTGCGGGAAAAGGTGAAGACAGTTGTGTTCCCAGGCCCCCGTCCGACGTCCAACGTCTCTCAGGTATCTCAGGCTTTTGGCTTGTCCCAAGGTTTTATGTAATTTCTATACCCTTTCTTGTCAGCGGATAAGTCTGATTTTCCAATTAAAAAGCAAGGTACAGATCATATAAGCAGACGATCATAATCAACATTCAAATGCAGGAGTTCTTATTAATATTTCTACCAATCATTTGTAAATTTTGTTCGCTACCAAGAAAGAAAATCTATCAAAGGATAAAGTTTTTTGCACGTTTCCAACAATAATCCCAGTTCAATTTGGCGGGCGACAGATTGAGGGGCAGAGTATTCCACTGTCGTACCCTTTTGCCGATGTATCTCTTTTTGTTTTGTTTTTGTTTTCTTTGTTTGTTTGTATTACTTTTGCTTCTTGCGTGCAACAATCGACCAACAAGAAAAAACAACAAAAACTGAGGTAATAACAGCAGCAAGTAGTAACCGAGCGTAATCGTGATTTGGGGCCACAATTCGACTCCGACTTTGTGTGGCTTCGAGTCCGAAAATGCCCGTTATTATTGGGCCAGCCAGTATTCGGCTATAAACTCAGACTTTTGTTGCAACAATTGTTGCCACCAATTTTTGGTGGTGGTGGGGGGAGGGGTGCAATGGAATGAGTGCTGCCTGAGTTTTGGGTAATTCTCTGCTCATTAAACATAATTATCCATTGAATATACATATTTACCAATTTTCCATCCAAAGATCGAGTTTGCAAAACTGTTCATGCCATGGTGTATATTCGATAAATATCTAATATGATCTTATATGGGATGCCTTTCTATTGAAAAGAGAGTCTATTGCTGCCCACTCCCCCTTTAACAGGCTCTACAGCTTGCTTTCATCTGCCACACTGCTTTGTTTCAATGTGTTGAGGTGGACAGCCAAAGGATCGTAAGTCTCTCCAGTTCTTCCTCTACGTTCTCGAATGAGCCATCAAAGCTCACTCTCTACCTGCCTGCCCCTCTGCTCTGTGTTCTTCTCTCCATTACTCATAGTCCCCTTCCATATCGTTGTTGCTGTTTTTGTTTTTGTGGGGGTGGCAGTGGGGAAACAACGGCTGTCGCTTTAATTAAGCTCCGGACATTTGTCAACATCTTTTTTTATATTTTGTTATTGCCATTATGTACCATTGTGTGGTTGTTGCATTTGTAAATCGCGTGAAATTTACAGCGTTATACAATTGTTAAATACTAGAATTAAACATTTGTTTTGTCGCTGTTGCTGCTGCTGCTGCTGGTGCATGACAGCAGCGTACAGCAGAATAGCAGAACGAGACGATAAGGAGAGATGGGAGGGGAAGGTGGATGGAGAGATGACATAACCCCTCCATTCCCATATCTCTCATTATTATTCAGAGACAAGCACATACACATACATATGTATACGTACTAGTAACCGATAAAATGCCTTACGATATGGCAAATATTTCAACTACTTTTTTGGATACTATTCTAGATGTTGTTTTTGTTGTTGTTTCTGTTGGCCCATTTCCGGTTCTTGTCAACTGCTTGACTGGCAGAGTTTGTTGTTTTTGGTGTATGGCGGTGGCGAGGGGTTCTTTGTATTCGTTGGAGAGAAGATGTAAAAGCTTCAATAAGATTCGTATCACTTGTTTCTCTGGCATTCGTATTATGCGAGAGTATCCATCTAAGTTGAATGCTAAATAAAGCAGTAAAATCTTTGCATGTTAAATGTGGTCGAAAGCAGTAGAAATGTATTTGTAACAAAAAAAAAAGGAATCACTTACAGAATGCGATGTGGCGCTCCAGCCACTTGCCGATTCTCTGCTCCCTTCATTTCTGTTTTGTTCTATTTCTCCTACTCCGCCTGAAGAAAAGTTCTGTCATTTCATTGGAGAAACTCTCTCTTATAGCAATAACAAAAAAAAAGACGAAAAGAGCAGAGCAGAGCAACCACAGAAACAACGCGCAATAGTAAGAACACAACTAGAAAACAAGTGGGAAAGGGGAAGATCGAGCAAAAGAAGTAGAAAGAGAGAGAGAGGGAGAGAGAGAGTGAACGAATGAATGAATAAATAATCAATGGAATGACCTTGAAATTCTTCTTTTTCGTGTGGAGTGTGTAGAAGTAAAAACAACAGAATCTGAGAGTAGAGCGCACGAAACCAAAACACACACAAAATATAAAAAATAAAAGGAACCAAGTAAAGACTTGAGTAACTGGAGAAAGCAGTGGAGTTTGGGTAACTAGCAAGCAGTAGTGGCAATGTAAAGCAGTGTAATACATAGTTCATCGACTGATGTGAAGAATAATTGAGAATGTAAATCTCCAGAAATGAATGGCTTTTGCTCACTTGAAAGTTTGAAGACCTTCCCAAAATGTCTTGTTCTTTGCAGGTTGTTTACAGGCTTCCCAAGGACACAAGACTCGGTTTATATTCCTAATCCTAAAGGATAAAACCTATACACGGACGGTGGGTAGGCCAGAGAGAAAGTGGGGGAGGAACGAATGTCAGAAACCACAAAAACACTCTCTGATTGGTGCTGCTGCCACCGCCCATCCTGTGGAGCAATCGGACACCTTTTCGATGCAAGGGGAAGGGACCCTGGCTGTGTCACTCAGGTGGCACTAGTGGCACTCTGATTGCCAAAGGGCGTCCGGTGCAGGGATGTGAATACATATCACGCCAGTTCCCCCCCTGAGCCACCGAACCCCATGAACTCCTGAGCCCCGGAGACCGGAAAAAGAGTCGAAAGGGAAATGCAGCAGGAAGTCCAGTACCCAGTCCCCAGTCCCCAGTCTATCATTTGGAGGCATGTGGCATTGCGGGAGGGGGGTACGGCTCTGTCTGTTGGCAACACTACAAATGATTCTACATTTTTGTTTCCACCTGTTCTTTCCCTCCTCTTTTCCCCATGGGGTGGGGGGAGTGCTCAGGTTCAAACTCATCAACGTCGCCATTATCAACGTCGAGCATTGTGATTATCCTGCTGATTGGGGCACTGCCACTGGCGCTGTCTCTCCCCCATCCGCTATCTATCCACAGCCCAGGGTATCGGGTGGTTGAGACACGTGTCTAAAGGGGGTGCTGTGGGGAAGGGAACGGTGAGCGAGTGAGTGGGTGGCAGCTGCCGTTGTGTTCTGTGTTTCCTCTTATCAGAAAAAACAAAACAAAAAAAAAGCAGCAAATGTGGAATCAAAAGCTGTTTTACGTTTGGCCACAATCGTTTGGTGTATACCCTGTAAAAATAATGATGTGGTCTTTTAAATATGCAGAAAAACCATAGAATAATCATTAAAATAAGTGATAAATATAAGAAAACGAACTGAAAATTCCAAATTAAATCAAATCACCCACAGCAAAAGGGTATCAAAAGCCATGGCACAGACAAGCAGACAGACAAACTGTACAAACAGAATAAGTGTGTGTGTGTGTGTGTGTGTGTGTTGGAACGTGTGGAAGTGTTCAGCGGCAGAGACAGTGGCAGAGCAGAGTCCAGGGTTGTAGAGCGGGAGATGTTCTGGAACGTGTAATAGGGGGCAGAGTGCGGCAAAGGGGAATGGTCGCATCATTGCAAATGCGTTGGAGGACACAGCACTTGGCTAACACAAGACAAAAAGAAAAAACAAAACAAAAACAATAAACAAAACAAACAGAAACAAAACAAAATCAGAAACAGAACACTGAAACAGAAAAAGCGGAAACAGTAGCCGAGCAGTAAAGCAGTAGCTGTATAGCAGTCAAGCAGTGGCTGTAAAGCAGTAGCCAGTGTGTCCGTGTCATGGCAGAAGGCAAAGAATGCTGGCAACCGGGAACGTGGAGCAGAACAGAACCGAGCGGAAAATTCAGATCACATATGCTTTCATAGTTCGTTTATGGATAGCATTCCAGATTTATCGAGTCTAGTACGCAAAATGCCAGAAAACGGACCAAGAATTACAACAACCTGTCAGAGAATAAAGACTTTAATTAAGCACAAAATAACAAAAATACTGACAGGTGAACAAGCAAAAATCAAAGTAAGATGGAGTCTAGGAGGAGCCTTGGCTCAGCCACAAGAAAATGTCTAAGTTTAATTTTTCCTCTGAATTTTCAACTAACAGCAAGCACATTCCACGCATGAATGAGCGGGAATGAATGTAACCGTAGGCTTATGGGATGATTTCTATGCCGAATCAATGTCACACTTTTACTCGGAAAACGCGACATTCCTTGAAGGAATTCCCGTTCTGTAGGGGGTGCTGTTGGGGGAGTGATTCACTGAAGTGAATAGCAATTGAGTCATTTGTTCATTCGTTTATTCCATATCCCCCTGGCTGGCTCCTTTCGGCATTGCTTTATTTTTCAGTCAATAATCCTGAAAGCAATCATGAAAACAGATGGGATTCTCATTTCTTGAGGATGGAGGAATGCATCTAGCAGATAACTTGATTTCCTTCTCTTCCTTTCAACAAATGCAATTGCAACGACTCTTTCTTCCTTCCTTCCTTCCTTCCTTCCTTCCTCCCTTCCTGTATCCCCCTCCTTCCAGTGACTGCCAACGCATGGCAACTGTACAGGAAATTACGTTTAAATGAATCAATGGATAAAAGCTTTTGCCAATTGCATTCCCATTCGCATCTACCATGTATCTATCGCCTTCCTCGAACACTGACTGACTGCCTGACTGCCTGCCTGCCCCTAGGAGAAAATCTCCCAGAATGATATACGGAGGAAATATACAGAGGACTTAAACTTGAGAGTGAGAGTGTGGTACCTCCGACTTCCTCCCTCCTCAACCCTGTGTGTACAATTTCCGTTTCGTTCCCCATTCCTGCTGCCCTTCATCCACGCCATCTGGGGATTCCATAACGACTCTTCTGCGACGGAGGATGCGACGGAAGATAACACAAAGAACGAAAAATACAAGAATGAAAACGGAACGAAAGGGGAATACTTCCGACTAACGGAATCCCTCTTAAGGCAATGATTAGCAAAACTCTGCGTTATCTTCTAATATTTTTATTATTTAATATAAATTATGGTCTATTAACCTGCTATTTTCTATGGTTGGTGCTTAGATTGTAGAGAGCCCAGAACCTCCAGAAATTCCAGTCATAATTTTGATAGACTGTTTTATATGTGTCTTCAAATGAATACTCTCTGTTGCCGGCTTTGCACATCTTACAGGGTATGGGAAAACAGCAACAATGACGGCGACATCGATGCAGTCAGCAAGCAGCAAGCAGCAGGCAGCAGGCAGCGATGCGACGTCAGAGTCAAGGAGCCTTGAAGTTTTTGGTGCCACTGCCGCTGCCGTTGCTGTTGCTATCTCGAGTATGTGTCTGTGTCTGTTTGTGTGTGCGCCTGCGTCCTCGCTGCAGCAACGGCAGCGACTTGGAGCCGGTTTGCGGCCTGTTTTGTGGCCTGGTCCTTGAACTGCAGTGTTGCTCGGCCAACCAGGGCCATGGCGATGGTACAGCGTACGACACATAAATGAAACCAAAAAATACAATTAAATAAAAGAAAGCCAAGTCCATCCTTACCTATCGATCTCGTATGTAACATTACTATGTATAACACATTTCACTGTGAAATTTTACAAGTATAATCGGGAAGTCTGATGTGCTCGAGAGAAAATCTGTATTTTCCAGTAATTTGTTTGGTTCTTTTCTAGTTTTTATCATACATTTTTCTTAAAGTTTTCTAGTCATTTCATTGAATATTGAATCATATATTTTTTGGTTGATTTGCGATTATATTTTTGCCAGCAAAGTCAACTTCCAGTACTTGTTGATGTGTGTGTTTTCTGGTATTTCTAGTTTTTTATTTCACTATCCAAACTCTTGGCCAGCATTTTCAGTTATATACTCTCAATTTGAGAGCATCTATTTGTTGGTCCTCTCCCCATTGCGGGGAGTACTACTGTACTTGATTTTACTTTCGGCTTTTGGGCTGATTTTGTTTGAAGCAACAACAGCAGAAAATAAAGGTGAAAAATACAGGAAATTTGGATCCTCCTCCTCCTTCCACTCTCTTGCAGTGTCGCTGCTGCTGCCTCTTCTTTCTCTCTATGTTGCCCCTTCTCTCTCTCTCTCTCTCTCTCTGTTTCTGCTTTGATGCAATTGCATAAATTTCATTGAACTGGAGGGCGCAGAAGAGTGAAGTTTTTTTGTTTTGCATTCAATTTATCAATGCCTTGCGGGCGGTGGACTTTTGGCTTTACCACTGAAAACTGTACCAAAATAAAAGGAACACGAGGACCACTCACTGCACAGCCATCGCCTTGGGCGTGCATTAATCTGCATGAGTGGGAAATCCTTTGGAAATCCCTAGTCTGGAAACATTATGCATATGGACATGGGGGGCGCCACCCTTATCCTGCTGTCCTGCAACCCCCCTTGGAGTGCCCTCGATTGCATTTTGAATACTCATTAATGGCGGGCTCACAGAAACACTCCCCAAACTTTTTGTTTTTGTTTTTGGATAAGCATGAAATGAGCAGAAGCCAACCTCCCCCTGGGTCACCCCTCGGGGGAGTAGACGAGACATCCCCTTTAACCCAGGGACCGGTGCCACCCCTTGTTGTGTGTTCTCTATGTGTGTGTGTGTGTGTGTGCTTTTCATTCATAAATGGATTTTAAAGTGGATGCAATCTCCGAACCACCCAGAATGCCCGGGGGCAGGATGTATTTACACACATGTCTGAGGCAGAACTGGAGTTGGGTCCGTGTTGGACGGATGAGAAAACTGCTGCTATTATTTATGAGTATGAGTATGCACTCCTTCACTCCTTCACTCCTCCACTGGAGGAGCTTTCATTATGAAATTAACGTTGTAACATGTACATGCAGATGTACATAGCTATGGTACGGGGTCTATGCAAATTGTTTGAAGTACAGTCAACACTCGAGACAGTCGCTGCACAACTAAGTTGGCAGCGCCCCCGCAGCGACGCAAGGTTAAGGCTAGAGAAAGTGAAAAATATTAAAGAGCGGCTTTAGGCTTTACAATTTCTTGGCCATATTCATCTCAATGGATCTCACTTAACAGACCATACATATGCACACATATAGCGAACAACACTCTAACAAGATCCAAACTCTAATGATAATTGAATACTCAGCCCCTGGAATTGCAACCAACAACCCCAAGATGAATGCCATGCTGTGTTACCCTTAAGTCTTCGGGTAGTTGCAATCCATTCATCCATCAAAGTTGTCAAAGTCGAAGCCGAAGATGAATGGGGATTACTTTCGGGTGCTTTGTAACTGATACGATAATGATATTATGTTTGGGTGGGGAAGGGAGGTAGTCCCAAAAAGGGGAACGAACGTTCGTTTAATTAAATGCAAAACTTTCAATTTATGAAATTGTATTTTGATCGATTCTCTTTACAGCTGCCCAGTATGCACCATCGAAACGGTTGAAGATGGCCACCTAAAATAAAGGTACAGCCACAGTTGCTCGTAGTTTGCTTCAAAGAAAGGTAACATCTGGAATTTAGATATTTGATATAAGCAGAAAGAATTACATTTTTCTTCCATGCACAATCGAATGCCTAATGTTTTTATTCGTTTGGCTGTTAATATAGTAATTTCCTTTTGGGAAATGTTCAAGTCATGATTCATTATCACCCGCGTGCACCTCCTCGTGTTTTCAGGGCCTCAAAAAACAAAAGAAAAACTACGAAACGAAAAGGGAAGGGAAAAGGGGCATGGGGCATGGGGCATGGGCAGGGGGCAGTGAATCCAATATTCCAATATTCCCCCCGCCGCCTGCAATTGCAATGGAAGCTCCTCCACCTCCACCTCCTCCTTACTCTCGTAATTGAGTTTTCTGTTGCATGCCCCGCACCGCCCCTCCCCACCCACAGAGTGACTTGGCAATTTATGGAGGAGTAATTTGTGTGTTTTTGTTTTGTTTTTCCCCTGTGGACGTTTGGTTTTTGTTTTTTTTTTTATTCATAATTTGAAATTGAAAACTTTATTAGGCAGCACACCGAAACGACGAAGACGATGGAGCAGCATAGAGAGGGTGAGCCAGGGGTAGAGGTAGCGCCAATGCATCATTGTTTGATTGTTGCAACATGCAAATCGAGTCACGTAACAAAACACAAACACAAACAACAAAAACATTAGTAAAATAATGGAAAATTGAAGACCAAAACCGAACGAAGAGAACTCGCAACATGAGCGGAAAGAGCGTGGAAAATAGTTTGCATTCAAGTTAGATCCATCCAAAAGGCATCCTTCTCCATGTTTTGTAAACTCCTGGACACACCAGAAATTCCAGCAGCCCGAGCAACACCCTTTAGCCCTAGCCAATATTTGAGGGGTATCACGGTGCAAAGATCATTTTACTTTTGGAGTTCAATTCTTCCAATTGAACTTTGACGACAGAAAATCCGAGAGGCAGACACAAGTGATGCCCCGTGGGCCAGGCAAGGGATTGAATGCTTCCCATGTGTATCACTTGATTGCAGAGTATCCCAAGCTTCGATCATCCACTCTCTGTATGTTGTTCTCTCTTTGTTATGTGTGTTTCTTCGTTGTTTTTGTTTCGTTTTTGAATGGGATGTGCTCTCGAATAAATTGGTCAAAGGCCTCTGAATAATTGCCAAAAGGGAGGGCAATGAGTGTAGCCAGAGATCACACACACACACACACACACACACAATGGGAGAGCGGGTGTGCAACAGTGTGATGATGCAACAAAGTGTGGGGCAGGTCGCTTGTTGGTCGTTTTTGCATAACGGCCTTCTCGCTCCTCTGCTCTCTCTCTCTCTCTCTCTCTCTCTGTGGTTGCGCCTCTGTTGCTGCTGCATTCCGCGTTGGGGCAGAGCCTTGGCAATGTGTGTGTCTGTGGATGGGGGCATGCCGCATCTATCCCCGTTACTTTACTGCACAATAAGAAACTAGATTGAAAGAGGAGAAAGAGGATCTATGCACTTGGCTTCGGATTCTTGACCATTCCTTCTATTTCTCCTTCCCCTTCCAGCTGCTCTTCATTCTACTTATTCGCCTACCCCCCTCCCGCCCCTTCTGCACTCTCTTCAATATTTTTTCCATGTTTTATTATACATTTTCATCTAATTGTTCCTTTTGGTTTTGTTTACTTATGAAATTGTTTTGTTTATGTTTATTCTGTTTTTGGGTTCTCGCCGTGTCTCTCTTGCACTCTTTGGCTTGTTCTGGTTTTTATCAGCGGCATCTGTTGATAGAGAAAAACAGCCCTGAGAGAGACAGAGAAAAAGACAGGAACAAGAATAAATTGTTGTTGGAATTAGGGCCTATGGGGCGTGCACCTTGACCTAAGAGAGGGCGAGGGAGAGGGAGAGATGATCCCCACATTTCATTATTTCAATTCCAATTGATTCGTAGTTTTGTGATCTTTTCTTTCATGTACACTATTTATTTTGTAGTCTTTGGTTTTAATCTCCAATGACATAATCACGCCACAAATCTAGCCACAAAATGTTTCTCAAATTGTGGCGTCATTGAAGACGACCGACTGACTACTCGTCGTGGTGGCGAGGGGTAGAATGTTTTTACACTTAAATTACATTTGTCACAGTCCGCTCCCACCGCCAAAAACAGGCAGACAAATCTGTATGCGAAACAAAAACAACTCAGCCATTAATCATGCACGAATAATTCATATAAAATGATTGGCAAAATGCAAAGTAATATATACGTGGTTTTTGTGTAGTGAAAACAACAAACCACTCAAATAAGGCAAGTCTCTGATCAATTAGCAGGCTCGGATCGTGACAAGAACATAGTAAAACATTATGCAACAGCAAAAATAACACGATGAAAAGGGAATATAATTGGTGTAAATTACAAGAATTTCCAATCGATATGGATTCAATTTCTACTGGCCATCACATCTCGCAGTCCATTCATCTTATCGGTAATCTGTGCAGTGAAATTTGTACTCCTACCTTGGCCTCTTTAAAGCCTCTTTCGGCCATTTATTTTACTGGCTTCTTTTCTTTTCCTTCTTTTCTGTTATGTTTTTCTGTGTTCTCATTTTCCTTGAACTGCTTTTCGGCGTGGCGTTCTCTGTGTGTTGTGTGTTTCGATATTTGTGTTTTTGTTTGTGTTCCGTTATTTGTTTTTGATGGTTTGTTGTTTTACAAATTTTGTTTTTGGGGGAAAAAACAAGGCACAAAATTAGGGAGCTCTTGAACTTTCACTGCTGGCAATATTCTGCTTGATATTTGGCCAAATTCGGTGGCCTTCTGCAATCTATTTCACTGCTATCGACTGCTTGCAATCCACTGCTTGCTTTCGCTCTTTCTCCAGATGATTTTTCCATCCAAGTCTTTGAATGTCCGCTTACGGTGCATACACTGCTTGCTCTCAGCGCCCTTAGCTTTTTGCACTGCTTAGTTTCCACTGCCACTGCCGGCGTTCTTTACGGCTTTCTTTCGTTCGCGCTTGCCTTGTTTGTTTTGGTTTTTTCTTTCGTTTTGGCGGTAACAGCATTTGATGAATGATATAATACGAAACCGATTACGAATCCCACCCACGCACCCACACATACACATGTACACAAGGCCAGTGAGAGTATTGCAGTGGTAGGGGGGGGGGGGGGGGGGAAAATTGTTAAGTGTTATTGGTAAGTTTTTGAGGAATATCTCTGTCCTTTCCTCGCCTCAACGACCAATCTGCGAGTCGTCATCCCCCC